>NC_069503.1:151447153-151747153 GCF_027579735.1 Bombina bombina
GCGTCATACTTGGCGCCAAAAAATGTGGGCGTCATACTTGGCGCCAAAAAATGTGGGCGTCATACTTGGCGCCAAAAAATGTGGGCGTCATACGTGGCGCCAAAAAATGTGGGCGCCATACTTGGCGCCACTTTTTTTTCACATTATTTAAGTCTCACTTTTTTGTTGCTTCTGGTTGCTAGAGGCTTGTTTGTTTTGCATTTTTCCCCATTCCTGAAACTGTCTTTTAACCCCTTAGTGACCAGACCACTTTTCAATTTGTTGACCATCTGGGACCAAGGCTATTTTTGCATTTCTGCGATGTTTGTATTTAACTGTAATTTTCCTCTTACTCATTTACTGTACCCACACATATTATATACTGTTTTTCTCGCCATTAAATGGACTTTCTAAAGATACCATTTTTTTCATCATATCTTATAATTTACTATAAAAAAAAATATAAAATATGAGGAAAAAATGAAAAAAAATGCACTTTTTCTAACTTTGAGCCCCAAAATCTCTTACACATCTACAACCACCATAAAATACCAATGCTAAACAGTTTCTAAATTTTGTCCTGAGTTTATAAATACCCAATGTTTACATGTTCTTTGCTTTTTTTGCAAGTTATAGGGCAATAAGTACAAGTAGCACTTTGCTATTTCAAAACCATGTTTTTTCAAAATTGGCGATAGTTACATTGTAACACCAATATCTGTCATGAATCCCTGAATAACCCTTCAAATGGATATATTTTTTAAAAGAAGACAACCTAAGGTATTAAACTTGGGGTATTTTGACTTTTTTCATGCAACCATTTTACCACCAATCTATGCCAAAGTTTGGGGGGGGAAAAAAAATAATTTGATTTTTTGACAAAATAGCAATTTAAGAATACATTTACTGATAATATTAAGGGTTACTGCCAAATAACACCCTCATATGTCTTCAGCAGCATCTCCTGGGTACAGTGATACCACCCATGTATAGGTGTGTCGGGTTCTCGGGGGGCTAAAAGCTCTTATTTTTAGGGAGCGCATTCCAGTTTTTCAACTTGGAATTTTCACATCGGTCATCATGCACCCATGTCCTATTTGGGACATTTCTGAAGCTGGTCAATGGAATTTACCCCCATCAAACCATATATTTTTGAAAAGTAGACACCCTAGGGTATTTCAAATGCTTGTATTTTAACACTTTCCATGCACTAATTCAACCACCAGTCTTTGTCAAACTTTTGGGTAGTCATTATTTTGTGTTATTTTTCACACACATTGTACTTTAGGCATGGATTCTCAGTTCCTGTTATGTGTTACTGCCAAAAAAAACCTCAATATGTGTTCAACAACATCTCCTGAGTACAGTGATACCACCATGTATAGGTGTGTCGGGTTCTCTGGGGGCTAAAAGGCCTTAATTTTAGGAAGCGCATTCCAGTTTTTCAACTTGGAATTTTCACATCGGTCATCATGCACCCATGTCCTATTTGGGACATTTCTGAAGCTGGCCAATGGAATTTACCCCCATCAAACCATATATTTTTGAAAAGTAGACACCCTAGGGTAGTTTGATACTTTTGCTTCTTCTGAGGCTATTTTTTGGGAGAAAGGTTTTGCAAGCCGTGGTGCCTTCCATTTAGGTGACCTGATTTGCTCCCTCCCTTCATCCGTGTCCTAAAGCTTTGGTATTGGTTCCCACAAGTAAGGATGACGCCGTGGACCGGACACACCTATGTTGGAGAAAACAGAATTTATGTTTACCTGATAAATTACTTTCACCAACGGTGTGTCCGGTCCACGGTCCGCCCTGGTTTTTTAATCAGGTCTGATAATTTATTTTCTTTAACTACAGTCACCACGGTATCATATGGTTTCTCCTATGCAAATATTCCTCCTTAACGTCGGTCGAATGACTGGGGTAGGCGGAGCCTAGGAGGGATCATGTGACCAGCTTTGCTGGGCTCTTTGCCATTTCCTGTTGGGGAAGAGAATATCCCACAAGTAAGGATGACGCCGTGGACCGGACACACCGTTGGAGAAAGTAATTTATCAGGTAAACATAAATTCTGTTTTTAACACTTTCCATGCACTAATTCAACCACCAGTCTTTGTCAAACTTTTGGGTAGTCATTATTTTGTGTTATTTTTCACACACATTGTACTTTAGGCATGGATTCTCAGTTCCTGTTATGTGTTACTACCAAAAAAACCCTCAATATGTGTTCAACAACATCTCCTGAGTACAGTGATACCACCCATGTATAGGTGTGTCGGGTTCTCTGGGGGCAAAAAGGCCTTAATTTTAGGAAGCGCATTCCAGTTTTTCAACTTGGAATTTTCACATCGGTCATCATGCACCCATGTCCTATTTGGGACATTTCTGAAGCTGGTCAATGGAATTTACCCCCATCAAACCATATATTTTTGAAAAGTAGACACCCTAGGGTATTTCAAATGCTTGTATTTTAACACTTTCCATGCACTAATTCAACCACCAGTCTTTGTCAAACTTTTGGGTAGTCATTATTTTGTGTTATTTTTCACACACATTGTACTTTAGGCATGGATTCTCAGTTCCTGTTATGTGTTACTACCAAAAAAACCCTCAATATGTGTTCAACAACATCTCCTGAGTACAGTGATACCACCCATGTATAGGTGTGTCGGGTTCTCTGGGGGCTAAAAGGCCTTAATTTTAGGAAGCGCATTCCAGTTTTTCAACTTGGAATTTTCACATCGGTCATCATGCACCCATGTCCTATTTGGGACATTTCTGAAGCTGGTCAATGGAATTTACCCCCATCAAACCATATATTTTTGAAAAGTAGACACCCTAGGGTATTTCAAATGCTTGTATTTTAACTTTCCATGCACTAATTCAACCACCAGTCTTTGTCAAACTTTTGGGTAGTCATTATTTTGTGTTATTTTTCCCACACATTGTACTTTAGGCGTGGATTCTCAGTTCCTGTTATGTGTTACTGCCAAAAAAAACCTCAATATGTGTTCAACAACATCTCCTGAGTACAGTGATACCACCCATGTATAGGTGTGTCGGGTTCTCTGGGGGCTAAAAGGCCTTAATTTTAGGAAGCGCATTCCAGTTTTTCAACTTGGAATTTTCACATCGGTCATCATGCACCCATGTCCTATTTGGGACATTTCTGAAGCTTGTCAATGGAATTTACCCCCATCAAACCATATATTTTTGAAAAGTAGACACCCTAGGGTATTTCAAATGCTTGTATTTTAACACTTTCCATGCACTAATTCAACCACCAGTCTTTGTCAAACTTTTGGGTAGTCATTATTTTGTGTTATTTTTCACACACATTGTACTTTAGGCATGGATTCTCAGTTCCTGTTATGTGTTACTACCAAAAAAAACCTCAATATGTGTTCAACAACATCTCCTGAGTACAGTGATACCACCCATGTATAGGTGTGTCGGGTTCTCTGGGGGCTAAAAGGCCTTAATTTTAGGAAGCGCATTCCAGTTTTTCAACTTGGAATTTTCACATCGGTCATCATGCACCCATGTCCTATTTGGGACATTTCTGAAGCTGGTCAATGGAATTTACCCCCATCAAACCATATATTTTTGAAAAGTAGACACCCTAGGGTATTTCAAATGCTTGTATTTTAACACTTTCCATGCACTAATTCAACCACCAGTCTTTGTCAAACTTTTGGGTAGTCATTATTTTGTGTTATTTTTCACACACATTGTATTTTAGGCATGGATTCTCAGTTCCTGTTATGTGTTACTGCCAAAAAAAAACCTCAATATGTGTTCAACAACATCTCCTGAGTACAGTGATACCACCCATGTATAGGTGTGTCGGGTTCTCTGGGGGCTAAAAGGCCTTAATTTTAGGAAGCGCATTCCAGTTTTTCAACTTGGAATTTTCACATCGGTCATCATGCACCCATGTCCTATTTGGGACATTTCTGAAGCCGGTCAATGAAATTTACCCCCATAAAACCATATATTTTTGAGAAGTAGACCCCCTAGGGTATTTGAAATGCTGGTATTTTCACACTTTCCATGAACTTATTTAACCACCAGTCTTTGTCAAACTTTTGGGTAGTCATTTTTTTGTGTTATTTTTCACACACATTGTACTTTAGGCATGGATTCTCAGTTCCTGTTATGTGTTTACTGCCAAAAAACACCTCAATATGTGTTCAACAACATCTCCTGAGTACAGTGATACCACCCATGTATAGGTGTGTTGGGTTCTCTGGGGGCTAGAAGGCCTTATTTTTAGGAAGCGCATTCCATTTTTTACACTTCCCATTTTCACATCCCATGCACCCATGTTCTATTTAAGACATTTCTGAAGCCGGCCAATGTAATTTACCCCATAAAACCATATATTTTTGAAAAGTAGACATCCTAGGGTATTTCAAATGCAGGTGTTTTAACACTTTCCATACACTAATTCAACCACTAGTCTTTGTCAAACTATTGGGCATTCATTTCTTTGTGTTATTTTTCACATACATTGTACTTTAGACATGGATTCACAGCTCCTGTTATGTGTTACTACCAAAGAAGACACCAATATGTGGTCACCAACATCTCCTGAGTTCAGTGATACCACCTATGCATAGGTTTGGTGGCTTGTTTGGGCGGTGCAATGCCAAATGTCTGACATGTGTTTGTGATTTTTTTTCACATTTAACATATTTTCTTTGCCTATCGTCTTTTTTTGGGGGTCTTTTAACATACCCCAATTTATTTGTTTTCCATAAATGTGATTATATTTAAAAAGTTGACCCCCCAAGGTATTATACATGGAGTGGTTTGATGACTTTGATGCAACCGTTTTAGCCCAAAAAATTGGAGAAAGTATATGGTGGTAATTTTTCAATTTTCATTGTTACAGACACATTGCTTTTTTACTATGATTTAGGAGAGACTGTTGTAAGTTATTGCAAAAGAATACTTTAGGTTGTTTTCTGCAAGGCACCCTGAGTACACCTATGCCCCCCATGCATAGGTTTGCCAGGATTTTGGGAAGGTTATGTTACATGATTTTAGTTATTAAAAATGAGAGTATTTCTTCTGATAGGCCTATCTTTAGTTTGGGGCCTATCACATACCCCACTTTTATTTATTGCATTCAAAGTGTATATTTTTTAAATGTTGACACCCCAAGGTATTGTATATGGTGTGCTTTGATGCCTTTGAAGCAACCGTTTTAGCCCAAAAAATTGGAGAAAGTATATGGTGGTAATTTTTCAATTTTCATTTTTACAGACACATTGCTTTTTGACTATGATTTAGGAGAGATTGTTGTAAGTTATTGCAAAAGAATACTTCAGGTTGTTTTCTGCAAGGCACCCTGAGTACACCTATGCCCCCCATGCATAGGTTTGCCAGGATTTTGGGAAGGTTATGTTACAATTTTATGACTTGTGATTTTAGTTATTAAAAATGAGAGTATTTCTTCTGATAGGCCTATCTTTAGTTTGGGGCCTATCACATACCCCACTTTTATTTATTACATTCAAAGTGTATATTTTTTAAATGTTGACACCCCAAGGTATTGTATATGGTGTGCTTTGATGCCTTTGAAGCAACCGTTTTAGCCCAAAAAATTGGAGAAAGTATATGGTGGTAATTTTTCAATTTTCATTGTTACAGACACATTGCTTTTTTACTATGATTTAGGAGAGACTGTTGTAAGTTATTGCAAAAGAATACTTCAGGTTGTTTTCTGCAAGGCACCCTGAGTACACCTATGCCCCCCATGCATAGGTTTGCCAGGATTTTGGGAAGGTTATGTTACATGATTTTAGTTATTAAAAATGAGAGTATTTCTTCTGATAGGCCTATCTTTAGTTTGGGGCCTATCACATACCCCACTTTTATTTATTGCATTCAAAGTGTATATTTTTTAAATGTTGACACCCCAAGGTATTGTATATGGTGTGCTTTGATGCCTTTGAAGCAACCGTTTTAGCCCAAAAAATTGGAGAAAGTATATGGTGGTAATTTTTCAATTTTCATTTTTACAGACACATTGCTTTTTGACTATGATTTAGGAGAGATTGTTGTAAGTTATTGCAAAATAATACTTCAGGTTGTTTTCTGCAAGGCACCCTGAGTACACCTATGCCCCCCATGCATAGGTTTGCCAGGATTTTGGGAAGGTTATGTTACAATTTTATGACTTGTGATTTTAGTTATTAAAAATGAGAGTATTTCTTCTGATAGGCCTATCTTTAGTTTGGGGCCTATCGCATACCCCACTTTTATTTATTGCATTCAAAGTGTATATTTTTTAAATGTTGACACCCCAAGGTATTGTATATGGTGTGCTTTGATGCCTTTGAAGCAACCGTTTTAGCCCAAAAAATTGGAGAAAGTATATGGTGGTAATTTTTCAATTTTCATTTTTACAGACACATTGCTTTTTGACTATGATTTAGGAGAGATTGTTGTAAGTTATTGCAAAAGAATACTTCAGGTTGTTTTCTGCAAGGCACCCTGAGTACACCTATGCCCCCCATGCATAGGTTTGCCAGGATTTTGGGAAGGTTATGTTACAATTTTATGACTTGTGATTTTAGTTATTAAAAATGAGAGTATTTCTTCTGATAGGCCTATCTTTAGTTTGGGGCCTATCGCATACCCCACTTTTATTTATTGCATTCAAAGTGTATATTTTTTAAATGTTGACACCCCAAGGTATTGTATATGGTGTGCTTTGATGCCTTTGAAGCAACCGTTTTAGCCCAAAAAATTGGAGAAAGTGTATGGTGGTAATTTTTCAATTTTCATTTTTACAGACACATTGCTTTTTGACTATAATTTAGGAGAGACTGTTGTAAGTTATTACAAAAACATACTTCAGGTTGTTTTCTGCAAGGCACCCTGAGAACACCTATGTCCCCCATGCATAGGTTTGACAGGGGTTTTGGTTAAAAAAAAAACAGGCCCAATTTTAGAAAAAAATAGAGTAGTGAAATGTAAAAATCTGGCACAGTAAAAGTAAAAAAAACAAAAAAACATCTAACTATAAACATAACCAAAAAAAATATATATATATGTAACAGCAAATGTATTTATTTTTTTTAAAAATTGACCATTGTATGGTACCGCTTGAAGCAGTCCCCAATGCAGAGTGCAGGCTGTCCAGGGCAATCAGGACAGTAATATATGGTGTCCCTTCTCTTCCCCCTCTTGGTACAGACTCTGCATTTTTTTTGTGGTTTCTGCTTTGTGGCATTAGGGGGGATTTTAAAAATAAAATGGGTAGCCCCAACTCTGCTCTCTCCCATCACCGCCCGGGGGCAGGTGCATCATGGTACAAAATCCCCGTAATAATCTGGAGCTGAAACTGTAAAAAAGTCTTTTTAACTCTGGGGTTTGCTTTTTTGAACAACAAAAAAGCGTTGTGGGTTGCAATCTGCATTAGGTAAATTGCAACCTTTTTGTACCAGGCCCTTGTCTTCCGCATAATTAGATAGGGCTGCAGCAGCTGATCAGCCAGATCAACCCCACCCATATGCCGGTTATAAGACTTGATGCACACTGGCTTCCTTATGATCTCAGCTCTGCCACGTACAGAAACCGCCACCGTCCTCTCTGTGTGGATGGTGGTAAGAAGGTATACATCCTTCTTGTCTCTGTACTTCAGTGCCAACAGCTCCTCTTGGCGCAGAGCTGAGGTCTCCCCCCTTCGTAGCCGGGTGCGTACAAGCTGTCCTGGGAAACCTGCGCGGTTCTTTTTAATTGTACCGCAAGTTACTGTATCAAAGCAATACAGTAGCTTGAACAAAAGGACACTTGTATAAAAATTGTCTAAGTACAAGTGATACCCTTTGTTCATTAGGGGTAATATCAGGTCCCAGACAATCTTGCCAGTGGTTCCCATATGTTCTGGGCAACCTGGAGGGTCAAGGTGGCTATCCTTTCCCTCATACACCCGGAAGGCCTGAGTATACCCAGTCTCGCTGTCACAGAGCTTATACACCTTTACCCCATATCTGGAGCGTTTGGAAGGAATATACTGCTTGAATCCCAGCCTTCCCTTATACTTCATTAGGGATTCATCAACGCATATATTCCTTCCAGGTGTATAAGCCTCTGCAAACCTGGCAGAAAAGTGGGTTATCAGGGGGCGGATTTTATACAGCCTGTCAAATTGGGGATGCTCCCTAGGGGGGCACAGGCTGTTGTCGCTGAAGTGCATGAAATGCAGAATCATTTCATACCTCTTCCTCGACATAGTCTGGGAGAAAATGGGGGTAGAGCAGATGGGGCTAGTACTCCAGTAGGAGCGAATGGAGGGTTTCTTTATGATGCCCATCAGCATAGTCAATGCCCAGAATTTTTTGAATTCTGGCACATTGATGGGGGCCCATTGCTGCTTTGCCAAATATGTTCCAGGCTTTGCAGCACGGAACTGATGGGCATATAAATTAGTTTGGGCGACAATGTTCCCCAATATATCATCGCCCAGAAACACTTCCAGAAACTGCTGGGGGCTAAAACCTGCCACATCTATATTTATGCCAGCATTTGCTGTGAAGGGTGGGATATCTGGCCTCTGGAGATGAGGCGTTACCCACTCTTCAGCAGCAATGGCAGCAACACGCCTCCTTCTGGCAGGGGGGCTAGCAGGGGGGCTGGCAGGGGGGCTAGCAGCCACAGATACATCACTATCAGTTGAGACTGCATCTAGTGATGTATCTGAGCACATGGCAGGGTCAAAATTGGGGTCTGAGTCAGAAATAGAGGCATCTGACTCTGACGCAAGGATGGCATACGCCTCCTCAGCACTATATCTTTTCTGTGACATTTTTGTATCACAGAAAACAATTACTAAAAAAAATTAAATTAACTAAATTAATTAACTAAATTAACTAGCAAAAAAGTACAGCTATGCTACTGCCAGTGATTTATAGCGATCACTGGCAAGCTAGAGGTTAATGGCTCTGAAAATTAAATTAAATTAACTAAATTAATTAACTAAATTAACTAGCAAAAAAGTGCACCTTTGCTACTGCCAGTGATATATAGCGATCACTGGCAAGCTAGGGGTTAATGGCTCTGAAAATTAAATTAAATTAACTAAATGTTTCTGAAAAGAGCCTTTGGGTTTTTAAAAAATTACAACAACAAAATTAACCCCTAAAAAAATGCACAGACAGCAAAATGCAGCAAAAAAAAAAGTGCACCTTTGCTACTGCCAGTGATATATAGCGATCACTGGCAAGCTAGGGGTTAATGGCTCTGAAAATTAAATTAAATTAACTAAATGTTTCTGAAAAGAGCCTTTGGGTTTTTAAAAAATTACAACAACAAAATTAACCCCTAAAAAAATGCACAGACAGCAAAATGCAGCAAAAAAAAATGTGCACCTTTGCTACTGCCAGTGATATATAGCGATCACTGGCAAGCTAGGGGTTAATGGCTCTGAAAATTAAATTAACTAAATGTTTCTGAAAAGAGCCTTTGGGTTTTTAAAAAATTACAACAACAAAATTAACCCCTAAAAAAATGCACAGCCAGCAAAATGCAGCAAAAAAAAAGTGCACCTTTGCTACTGCCAGTGATATATAGCGATCACTGGCAAGCTAGGGGTTAATGGCTCTGAAAATTAAATTAAATTAACTAAATGTTTCTGAAAAGAGCCTTTGGGTTTTTTAAAAATTACAACAACAAAATTAACCCCTAAAAAAACGCACAGACAGCAAAATGCAGCAAAAAAAAAGTGCACCTATGTTACTGCCAGTGATATATAGTGATCACTGGCAAGCTAGGGGTTAATGGCTCTGAAAAGAGCCTTTGGTTCTATATTTTTTAACAAATAAAAGAAATAAATCTCTCTCTCTGCTAAATACAGGTCTCTCTCTCTCTCCAACAAAATGGCAAGTGAGGAGAGGGAGGGAGATCCACACTGATCATAGTCAATATTTACAAATATTGACATGATCAGACAAATGGGGTATTTTATTATTATTTTTTTTTTTAGGGTGGGAGGCTCAGATTGGGTGACCCTAGCTTGCCCCTATGATGATGCAGGCTAGGGACACCCCCAGAGGCCCCATGATGCACTGGGCATCGCCATCTTGGATGCCTAGTGAAGGGGGAGGGGGGGGGGCTATTTAGGGCTTTTTTTTTTTTTATTCGTTTTTTTTTTTTATTATTTTTATTTTAATTTATAACTAACTAAGTGCCTCGACCCACCGAGGCACTTAGCAAACAAGCAGAGCATCGGAAGCGTGTCCGATCGCTTCCGATGCTCTGAAACACTGCCGGGCTCCACGTGGAGCGAAACCGGAAGTGATCACTCGTGGGGGAGTGATCAATCCGGTCCCGGCACTCGGGAACAGTATTGCAGGATGCCTAGACCTCAAGGCAAGCCTGCAATACTGTTAGAGCAGCTGGAAGCGATTTCGATCGCTTCCAGTGCTCTGTTAAACCGACGACGTATGCCATACGTCCTCGGTCGTTAAGTGCTTTTTTTTTGAGGACGTATGGCATACGTCGTCGGTCGTTAAGGGGTTAAGGAAATTGATAATTTTGCTTATATGTTGTTTTTTTCTATTACATATTGCAAGATTTTCCATAAATTATTCCTGGGATCAGAACATACTGAGGATTCCTGTTGACTAAGAAGTCCTACCAAATCTAAGTTCATTTATTTTAAATGTTATGAATCTTTATCTTTAGCTATGGTTTGTAATAAGTTATCATGATAAACTTTTACATGCAGAATCCATTAGTATTTCTGCTTTATGTATTGCTTTTCTTTTTACATCTTATGTACAAGATATACTTAGAAAATTTATAAGAATATTTTTCTGATTCTAGGTTAAGGCTTTGTCTGACTTTGCGCCTTCTATTAAAAAAAATTTAGGTCTTTTTCAAACTTCTTTTTGATGAAGTTTCAAATGACCAACAACATACTGAATTATCCTTCTCTGATGATGTTTTTTCTCTTTCAGAACTTTTCTTCATCAGATATTGACACTAACAAATCTACTTTTTTATTTTTTATTAGAGTACATTTGTTTTTTGTTGAAAAGGTGTTGATTATTTTGGATATTGAGGTAACTAGTTCTTTTTCAAAACTAGCTAACATTTTATTTCTGCTTATTTTATCTTCTGTGTCTTCAGAGGTTTTTTTTCCATTCCTTCATACTAGGGAATGGAATAGGCTGACAATTTTCTTCAAAGGTTTTAAATTATATTCTTTGCCGGCAGTTAAATTCAATTTTGAGAGTTCTCCAATTTAATGGGGCTATCTCTACTCCTGCTAAATTATGCTATTGTTTCTATAGCAAAATAGTATTTATTTTCTTTTTAAGTGGTTGTATCCTATTTAAGGATTTTTTTTATTTTTCAGGTACTTTTCTTGGACCTGTAATTTATTTGGATGATGTTGCTTTTGCTCCATTTTTTCTGTTTACTTTAAAGATCAAGTATCAGATTATGTATTATTTAGCATTGTTAAGGGACAAAGTCTACTGCTCATTTGAAGTTCAGACTGGGTGCTGTTGCATTTGTCTTGTTGTCTTGAATTTTTGTTTATGCAAGTCCGGTGTGTTCTGGTCCCTTAACTGGATTAACATGCTAATAATTTTATTTGTTAATTTTTATTGAATATTTTCACAAATGAGGTTTAACCTATGTCTTTAGCTGTTTTTAGCTAGAAGAAATTTTGTGATTTCTAAAAAATCCTTATTTCTTTTTTTTTCCAAGATAATCAATTATTTGATTCATATTGGATTCAATTCTTAACTGTTACTCTGGGCTTCAAGATTAAGTTCTTAGACTAAAACTTTAAGCTTATTTTAGTTTGGTTGTTCTTACTAAAGAACAAAATTCTAAATTCTTACCCAAGTAACATGTTTTTATTTAGAAGTTTTTTTGGTTCTATTCGGTCCAAAATTCTTAGATTTTGGGTACAAATAAAATTTGAAGTAAAACCGTCTGTGAGAAGTCTTTTTCTCTCTTTTTCTCTCTTTTTCTCTCTATTATATTCCAGCTATTCCAGTAAGGCTAACACTTTCCTTAATGTGTTTCAGTCCCATATATTTTGGGTAATGTTGAAGTGCGGTTGATCACCTGTTGAGGATCAAGCGCGGCTCAGATCTGGAATCTTCTGGGGTATTTATTCCAGTTCCATTTTTAGGATCTGGGTTTTGGGGTTTTATTCAAACTATTCATTGTTCCAAAGATAGAAAATCTTTTTATTATATAAATGTACCATCTTTTAGATTGGTATTTATATGGTCTATTCTGACTTTTTTTGGTCAGTGATAGCATTATTTGTTTTCATTAGATACAATAGATGCATATCTTCATTTCTTTTTTCATTCAGATTATTTTTATTTTCTGAGACTACGGAATCTCATATGATTCAATTTTGTTTTTTCAAGACATGGTTAGAGGATCTTTTTATCAAAAGCTCTTGATTCCTCACACAAGGGTCACCTTTCTTTCATGTAATTAACAAGAGTCCATGAGCTAGTGACGTATGGGATATACATTCCTACCAGGAGGGGCAAAGTTTCCCAAACCTTAAAATGCCTATAAATACACCCCTCACCACACCCACAAATCAGTTTTTACAAACTTTGCCTCCTATGGAGGTGGTGAAGTAAGTTTGTGCTAGATTCTACGTTGATATGCGCTCCGCAGCAGGTTGGAGCCCGGTTTTCCTCTCAGCGTGCAGTGAATGTCAGAGGGATGTGAGGAGAGTATTGCCTATTTGAATTCAATGATCTCCTTCTACGGGGTCTATTTCATAGGTTCTCTGTTATCGGTCGTAGAGATTCATCTCTTACCTCCCTTTTCAGATCGATGATATACTCTTATATATACCATTACCTCTACTGATTCTCGTTTCAGTACTGGTTTGGCTTTCTACTACATGTAGATGAGTGTCCTGGGGTAAGTAAGTCTTATTTCTCCAACATAGGTGTGTCCGGTCCACGGCGTCATCCTTACTTGTGGGATATTCTCTTCCCCAACAGGAAATGGCAAAGAGCCCAGCAAAGCTGGTCACATGATCCCTCCTAGGCTCCGCCTACCCCAGTCATTCTCTTTGCCGTTGTACAGGCAACATCTCCACGGAGATGGCTTAGAGTTTTTTAGTGTTTAACTGTAGTTTTTCATTATTCAATCAAGAGTTTGTTATTTTCAAATAGTGCTGGTACGTACTATTTACTCAGAAACAGAAAAGAGATGAAGAATTCTGTTTGTATGAGGAAAATGATTTTAGCAACCGTAACTAAAATCCATGGCTGTTCCACACAGGACTGTTGAGAGCAATTAACTTCAGTTGGGGGAACAGTTTGCAGTCCCTTGCTGCTTGAGGTATGACACATTCTAACAAGACGATGTAATGCTGGAAGCTGTCATTTTCCCTATGGGATCCGGTAAGCCATGTTTATTACGATTGTAAATAAGGGCTTCACAAGGGCTTATTTAGACTGTAGACTTTTTTTTGGGCTAAATCGATTGAATTAACACTTATTTAGCCTTGAGGAATCATTTATTCTGGGTATTTTGATATAATAATATCGGCAGGCACTGTTTTAGACACCTTATTCTTTAGGGGCTTTCCCAAAGCATAGGCAGAGTCTCATTTTCGCGCCGGTGTTGCGCACTTGTTTTTGAGAGGCATGGCATGCAGTCGCATGTGAGAGGAGCTCTGATACTTATGAAAGACTTCTGAGGGCGTCATTTGGTATCGTATTCCCCTTTGGGTTTGGTTGGGTCTCAGCAAAGCAGATACCAGGGACTGTAAAGGGGTTAAAGCTTAAAACGGCTCCGGTTCCGTTATTTTAAGGGTTAAAGCTTCCAAAATTGGTGTGCAATATTTTCAAGGCTTTAAGACACTGTGGTGAAAATTTGGTGAATTTTGAACAATTCCTTCATGTTTTTTCGCAATTGCAGTAATAAAGTGTGTTCAGTCTAAAATTTAAAGTGACAGTAACGGTTTTATTTTAAAACGTTTTTTGTACTTTCTTATCAAGTTTATGCCTGTTTAACATGTCTGAACTACCAGATAGACTGTGTTCTGAATGTGGGAAGCCAGAATTCCTATTCATTTAAATAAATGTGATTTATGTGATAATGACAATGATGCCCAAGATGATTCCTCAAGTGAGGGGAGTAAGCATGGTACTGCATCATTCCCTCCTTCGTCTACACGAGTCTTGCCCACTCAGGAGGCCCCTAGTACATCTAGCGCGCCAATACTCCTTACTATGCAACAATTAACGCGCTGTAATGGATAATTCTGTCAAAAACATTTTAGCCAAAATGAACCCTTGTCAGCGTAAGCGTGGATGCTCTGTTTTAGTTACTGAAGAGCATGACGACGCTGATATTAATATCTCTGAAGGGCCCCTAACCCAATCTGAGGGGGCCAGGGAGGTTTTGTCTGAGGGAGAAATTACTGATTTAGGGAACATTTCTCAGCAGGCTGAATCTGATGTGATTACATTTAAATTTAAATTGGAACATCTCCGCATTTTGCTTAAGGAGGTATTATCCACTCTGGATGATTGTGAAAATTTGGTCATCCCAGAGAAACTATGTAAAATGGACAAGTTCCTAGAGGTGCCGGGGCTCCCAGAAGCTTTTCCTATACCCAAGCGGGTGGCGGACATTGTTAATAAAGAATGGGAAAGGCCCGGTATTCCTTTCGTCCCTCCCCCCATATTTAAAAAATTGTTTCCTATGGTCGACCCCAGAAAGGACTTATGGCAGTCAGTCCCCAAGGTCGAGGGAGCGGTTTCTACTTTAAACAAACGCACCACTATTCCCATAGAGGATAGTTGTGCTTTCAAAGATCCTATGGATAAAAAATTAGAAGGTTTGCTTAAAAAGATGTTTGTTCAGCAGGGTTACCTTCTACAACCCATTTCATGCATTGTCCCTGTCACTACAGCCGCATATTTCTGGTTTGATGAACTGATTAAGGTGCTCGATAGTGACTCTCCTCCTTATGAGGAGATTATGGACAGAGTCAATGCTCTC
Organism: Bombina bombina; assembly: GCF_027579735.1. NCBI lineage: Eukaryota > Metazoa > Chordata > Amphibia > Anura > Bombinatoridae > Bombina > Bombina bombina. The sequence goes on from NC_069503.1 coordinate 151,462,151, forward strand.
AAATTGGCTAATTCTTTCACTCTAGACGCCTCTTTGCAATTGGCTAAGTTAGCGGCTAAGAATTCTGGGTTTGCTATTGTGGCGCGCAGAGCGCTTTGGTTGAAATCTTGGTCGGCTGATGCGTCTTCCAAGAACAAGCTACTAAACATTCCTTTCAAGGGGAAAACGCTGTTTGGTCCTGACTTGAAAGAGATTATCTCTGATATCACTGGGGGTAAGGGCCACGCCCTTCCTCAGGATCGGCCTTTCAAGGCTAAAAATAGACCTAATTTTCGTCCCTTTCGTAAAAACGGACCAGCCCAAGGTGCTACGTCCTCTAAGCAAGAGGGTAATACTTCTCAGGCCAAGCCAGCTTGGAGACCAATGCAAGGCTGGAACAAGGGAAAGCAGGCCAAGAAACCTGCCACTGCTACCAAGACAGCATGAAATATTGGCCCCCGATCCGGGACCGGATCTGGTGGGGGGCAGACTCTCTCTCTTCGCTCAGGCTTGGGCAAGAGATGTTCTGGATCCTTGGGCGCTAGAAATAGTCTCCCAGGGTTATCTTCTGGAATTCAAGGGACTTCCCCCAAGGGGGAGGTTCCACAGGTCGCAGTTGTCTTCAGACCACATAAAAAGACAGGCGTTCTTACATTGTGTAGAAGACCTGTTAAAAATGGGAGTGATTCATCCTGTTCCATTAAGAGAACAAGGGATGGGGTTCTACTCCAATCTGTTCATAGTTCCCAAAAAAGAGGGAACGTTCAGACCAATCCTAGATCTCAAGATCTTAAACAAATTTCTCAAGGTCCCATCGTTCAAGATGGAAACCATTCGAACTATCCTTCCTTCCATCCAGGAAGGTCAATTCATGACCACGGTGGATTTAAAGGATGCGTATCTACATATTCCTATCCACAAGGAACATCATCGGTTCCTAAGGTTTGCATTCCTGGACAAACATTACCAGTTCGTGGCGCTTCCTTTCGGATTAGCCACTGCTCCAAGGATTTTCACAAAGGTACTAGGTCCCTTCTAGCGGTGCTAAGACCAAGGGGCATTGCAGTAGTACCCTACCTGGACGACATTCTGATTCAAGCGTCGTCCCTCCCTCGAGCAAAGGCTCACACGGACATCGTCCTGGCCTTTCTCAGATCTCACGGCTGGAAAGTGAACGTGGAAAAGAGTTCTCTATCCCCGTCAACAAGGGTTCCCTTCTTGGGAACAATTATAGACTCCTCAGAAATGAGGATTTTTCTAACAGAGGCCAGAATAACAAAGCTTCTGGACTCTTGTCGGATACTCCATTCCGTTCCTCTTCCTTCCGTAGCTCAGTGCATGGAAGTGATCGGGTTGATGGTAGCGGCAATGGACATAGTTCCTTTTGCGCGCATTCATCTAAGACCATTACAACTGTGCATGCTCAGTCAGTGGAATGGGGACTATACAGACTTGTCTCCAAAGATACAAGTAAATCAGAGGACCAGAGACTCACTCCGTTGGTGGCTGTCCCTGGACAACCTGTCACAAGGGATGACATTCCGCAGACCAGAGTGGGTCATTGTCACGACCGACGCCAGTCTGACGGGCTGGGGCGCGGTCTGGGATCCCTGAAAGCTCAGGGTCTTTGGTCTCGGGAAGAATCTCTTCTACCGATAAATATTCTGGAACTGAGAGCGATATTCAATGCTCTCAAGGCTTGGCCTCAGCTAGCGAGGACCAAGTTCATACGGTTTCAATCAGACAACATGACGACTGTTGCGTACATCAACCATCAGGGGGGAACAAGGAGTTCCCTAGCGATGGAGGAAGTGACCAAGATTATTCTATGGGCGGAGTCTCACTCCTGCCACCTGTCTGCTATCCACATCCCGGGAGTGGAGAATTGGGAAGCGGATTTTCTGAGTCGTCAGACATTGCATCCCGGGAGTGGGAACTCCATCCGGAAATCTTTGCCCTAGTCACTCAGCTGTGGGGCATTCCAGACATGGATCTAATGGCCTCTCGTCAGAACTTCAAAGTTCCCTGTTACGGGTCCAGATCCAGGGATCCCAAGGCGGCTCTAGTGGATGCACTAGTAGCACCTTGGACCTTCAAACTAGCTTATGTGTTTCCGCCGTTTCCTCTCATTCCCAGGCTGGTAGCCAGGATCAATCAGGAGAGGGCGTCGGTGATCTTGATAGCTCCTGCGTGGCCACGCAGGACTTGGTATGCAGATCTGGTGAATATGTCATCGGCTCCACCTTGGAAGCTACCTTTGAGACGAGACCTTCTTGTTCAGGGTCCGTTCGAACATCCGAATCTGGTTTCACTCCAGCTGACTGCCTGGAGATTGAACGCTTGATTTTATCGAAGCGAGGTTTCTCAGATTCTGTTATCGATACTCTGGTTCAGGCCAGAAAGCCTGTAACTAGAAAGATTTACCACAAAATTTGGAAAAAATATATCTGTTGGTGTGAATCTAAAGGATTCCCTTGGACAAGGTTAAGATTCCTAGGATTCTATCATTCCTTCAAGAAGGATTGGAAAAAGGATTATCGGCAAGTTCCCTGAAGGGACAAATTTCTGCCTTGTCGGTGTTACTTCACAAAAAGCTGGCAGCTGTGCCAGATGTTCAAGCCTTTGTTCAGGCTCTGGTTAGAATCAAGCCTGTTTACAAACCTTTGACTCCTCCTTGGAGTCTCAATTTAGTTCTTTCAGTTCTTCAGGGGTTCCGTTTGAACCCTTACATTCCGTTGATATTAAGTTATTATCTTGGAAAGTTTTGTTTTTAGTTGCAATTTCTTCTGCTAGAAGAGTTTCAGAATTATCTGCTCTGCAGTGCTCTCCTCCTTATCTGTGTGTTCCATGCAGATAAGGTGGTTTTACGTACTAAACTGGTTTCTCCAACATAGGTGTGTCCGGTCCCGGCGTCATCCTTACTTGTGGGATATTCTCTTCCCCAACAGGAAATGGCAAAGAGCCCAGCAAAGCTGGTCACATGATCCCTCCTAGGCTCCGCCTACCCCAGTCATTCTCTTTGCCGTTGTACAGGCAACATCTCCACGGAGATGGCTTAGAGTTTTTAGTGTTTAACTGTAGTTTTTTCATTATTCAAACTAGCTTATGTGTTCCCGCCGTTTCCTCTCATCCCCAGGCTGGTAGCCAGGATCAATCAGGAGAGGGCGTCGGTGATCTTGATAGCTCCTGCGTGGCCACGCAGGACTTGGTATGCAGATCTGGTGAATATGTCATCGGCTCCACCTTGGAAGCTACCTTTGAGACGAGACCTTCTTGTTCAGGGTCCGTTCGAACATCCGAATCTGGTTTCACTCCAGCTGACTGCTTGGAGATTGAACGCTTGTTTTATCGAAGCGAGGTTTCTCAGATTCTGTTATCGATACTCTTGTTCAGGCCAGAAAGCCTGTAACTAGAAAGATTTACCACAAAATTTGGAAAAAATATATCTGTTGGTGTGAATCTAAAGGATTCCCTTGGGACAAGGTTAAGATTCCTAGGATTCTATCCTTCCTTCAAGAAGGATTGGAAAAAGGATTATCGCAAGTTCCCTGAAGGGACAGATTTCTGCCTTGTCGGTGTTACTTCACAAAAAACTGGCAGCTGTGCCAGATGTTCAAGCCTTTGTTCAGGCTCTGGTTAGAATCAAGCCTGTTTACAAACCTTTGACTCCTCCTTGGAGTCCTCAATCTAGTTCTTTCAGTTCTTCAGGGGGTTCCGTTTGAACCCTTACATTCCGTTGATATTAAGTTATTATCTTGGAAAGTTTTGTTTTTAGTTGCAATTTCTTCTGCTAGAAGAGTTTCAGAATTATCTGCTCTGCAGTGTTCTCCTCCTTATCTGGTGTTCCATGCAGATAAGGTGGTTTTACGTACTAAACCTGGTTTTCTTCCAAAAGTTGTTTCTAACAAAAACATTAACCAGGAGATTATCGTACCTTCTCTGTGTCCGAAACCAGTTTCAAAGAAGAACGCTTGTTGCACAATTTGGATGTTGTTCGCGCTCTAAAATTCTATTTAGATGCTACAAAGGATTTTAGACAAACATCTTCCCTGTTTGTTGTTTATTCAGGTAAAAGGAGAGGTCAAAAAGCAACTTCTACCTCTCTCTCTTTTTGGATTAAAAGCATCATCAGATTGGCTTACGAGACTGCCGGACGGCAGCCTCCCGAAAGAATCACGGCTCATTCCACTAGGGCTGTGGCTTCCACATGGGCCTTCAAGAACGAGGCTCTGTTGATCAGATATGTAGGGCAGCGACTTGGTTCACTGCACACTTTTACCAAATTTTACAAGTTTGATATTTTGCTTCTTCTGAGGCTATTTTTGGGAGAAAGGTTTTGCAAGCCGTGGTGCCTTCCATTTAGGTGACCTGATTTGCTCCCTCCCTTCATCCGTGTCCTAAAGCTTTGGTATTGGTTCCCACAAGTAAGGATGACGCCGTGGACCGGACACACCTATGTTGGAGAAAACAGAATTTATGTTTACCTGATAAATTTCTTTCTCCAACGGTGTGTCCGGTCCACGGCCCGCCCTGGTTTTTTTAATCAGGTCTGATAATTTATTTTCTTTAACTACAGTCACCACGGTACCATATGGTTTCTCCTATGCTATTATTCCTCCTTAACGTCGGTCGAATGACTGGGGTAGGCGGAGCCTAGGAGGGATCATGTGACCAGCTTTGCTGGGCTCTTTGCCATTTCCTGTTGGGGAAGAGAATATCCCACAAGTAAGGATGACGCCGTGGACCGGACACACCGTTGGAGAAAGAAATTTATCAGGTAAACATAAATTCTGTTTTTCTTCCAAAAGTTGTTTCTAACAAAAACATTAACCAGGAGATTATCGTACCTTCTCTGTGCCCGAAACCAGTTTCAAAGAAGGAACGTTTGTTGCACAATTTGGATGTTGTTCGCGCTCTAAAATTCTATTTAGATGCTACAAAGGATTTTAGACAAACATCTTCCTTGTTTGTTGTTTATTCAGGTAAAAGGAGAGGTCAAAAAGCAACTTCTACCTCTCTCTCTTTTTGGATTAAAAGCATCATCAGATTGGCTTACGAGACTGCCGGACGGCAGCCTCCCGAAAGAATCACAGCTCATTCCACTAGGGCTGTGGCTTCCACATGGGCCTTCAAGAACGAGGCTTCTGTTGATCAGATATGTAGGGCAGCGACTTGGTCTTCACTGCACACTTTTACCAAATTTTACAAGTTTGATACTTTTGCTTCTTCTGAGGCTAGTTTTGGAGAAAGGTTTTGCAAGCCGTGGTGCCTTCCATTTAGGTGACCTGATTTGCTCCCTCCCTTCATCCGTGTCCTAAAGCTTTGGTATTGGTTCCCACAAGTAAGGATGACGCCGTGGACCGGACACACCGATGTTGGAGAAAACAGAATTTATGTTTACCTGATAAATTTCTTTCTCCAACGGTGTGTCCGGTCCACGGCCCGCCCTGGTTTTTTTAATCAGGTCTGATAATTTATTTTCTTTAACTACAGTCACCACGGTACCATATGGTTTCTCCTATGCTAATATTCCTCCTTAACGTCGGTCGAATGACTGGGGTAGGCGGAGCCTAGGAGGGATCATGTGACCAGCTTTGCTGGGCTCTTTGCCATTTCCTGTTGGGGAAGAGAATATCCCACAAGTAAGGATGACGCCGTGGACCGGACACACCGTTGGAGAAAGAAATTTATCAGGTAAGCATAAATTCTGTTTTTCTGTGACACTCTAAGCTATGGTAGGGCACTTTTGTATAAAGTTCTAAATATATGTATTCAAACATTTATTTGCCTTGACTCAGGATGTTCAACGTTCCTTATTTCAGACAGTCAGTTTCATATTTGGGATAATGCATTTGAATAAATCAATTTTTTTCTTACCTTAAAATTTGACTTTTTTTCCTGTGGGCTGTTAGGCTCGCGGGGCTGAAAATGCTTCATTTTATTGCGTCATTCTTGGCGCTGACTTTTTTGGTGCGCAAAAAGTTTTTTCTGTTTCCGGCGTCATACGTGTCGCCGGAAGTTGCGTCATTTTTGACGTTTTTTTGAAGCTAAAAGTATCGGCGTTCCGGATGTGGCGTCATTTTTGGCTCCAAAAGCATTTAGGCGCCAAATAATGTGGGCGTCTTTTTTGGCGCTAAAAAATATGGGCGTCACTTTTGTCTCCACATTATTTAAGTCAAAACATTGTTTCAGAAGGGTACAGAATTGGCTTCAAGATAAGGCCTCCTGCAAAGAGATTTTTTCTTTCCCGTGTCCCAGTAAATCCAGCAAAGGCTCAAGCATTTCTGAAATGTGTTTCAGATCTAGAGTTGGCTGGAGTAATTATGCCAGTTCCAGTTCTGGAACAGGGGCTGGGGTTTTATTCAAATCTCTTCATTGTACCAAAGAAGGAGAATTCCTTCAGACCAGTTCTGGATCTAAAAATATTGAATCGTTATGTAAGGATACCAACATTCAAAATGGTAACTGTAAGGACTATTCTGCCTTTTGTTCAGCAAGGGCATTATATGTCCACAATAGATTTACAGGATGCATATCTGCATATTCCAATTCATCCAGATCACTATCCGTTTCTGAGATTCTCTTTCCTAGACAAGCATTACCAGTTTGTGGCTCTGCCGTTTGGCCTAGCAACAGCTCCAAGGATTTTTACAAAGGTTCTCGGTGCCCTTCTGTCTGTAATCAGAGAACAGGGTATTGTGGTATTTGCTTATTTGGACGATATCTTGGTACTTGCTCAGTCTTCACATTTAGCAGAATCTCATACGAATCGACTTGTGTTGTTTCTTCAAGATCATGGTTGGAGGATCAATTTACCGAAAAGTTCATTGATTCCTCAAACAAGGGTTACCTTTTTAGGTTTCCAGATAGATTCAGTGTCCATGACTCTGTCTCTGACAGACAAGAGACGTCTAAAAATTGATCTCAGCTTGTCGAAACCTTCAATCACAATCATTCCCTTCGGTAGCCTTATGCATGGAAATTCTAGGTCTTATGACTGCTGCATCGGATGCGATCCCCTTTGCTCGTTTTCACATGCGACCTCTTCAGCTCTGTATGCTGAACCAGTGGTGCAGGGATTACACAAAGATATCTCAATTAATATCTTTAAAACCGATTGTACGACACTCTCTGACGTGGTGGACAGATCACCATTGTTTAGTTCAGGGAGCTTCTTTTGTTCTTCCGACCTGGACTGTAATTTCAACAGATGCAAGTCTGACAGGTTGGGGAGCTGTTTGGGGGTCTCTGACAGCACAAGGGTTTGGGAATCTCAGGAGGTGAGATTACCAATCAATATTTTGGAACTCCATGCAATTTTCAGAGCTCTTCAGTCTTGGCCTCTTCTAAAGAGAGAATCGTTCATTTGTTTTCAGACAGACAATGTCACAACTGTGGCATACATCAATCATCAAGGAGGGACTCACAGTCCTCTGGCCATGAAAGAAGTATCTCGAATTCTGGTATGGGCGGTGTGACAAAACCAATCTCGCCACTGTAAATTGGAGGGCCTGTTATGGAACATTCTTTGGTATGAAAGTACATGGGCTTAAGGATACCCAGAGACTGCATGGAAATATGGAATTTTATATGCTGGACACCCCATGTACTTTCATAACTCTGTCTTATGTCTATGTCACCCTGTATCCATAAATACAGGATGGGTACAGGGTGTGAGTGCCCCTTGTGGGAGCAATTGTGACTCTATAAGCCAAGTGGGCATAAAAGACTTTATAGCTAATAAGAACTGTTCCTATATTCAGTAATAAGATGTATTCTATGTATGTTTCAGATCTGATTGTGTCTCAGGAGTCTGTCTGGGTAAACTGATTGGGTTTTGTGTGATTATGTTAACTAGACTGCCCAACATCAGATTGTCTGAGTAAACGTTCTTCCCTAGTTAATTAACTTAATATGTTAATCTGTTTTACCTGTGAATAGACAATTGTTAGAGGTTTGATGCATTGTTCATATGTTTGCTTTACTGTTAAACCAATGCCCTTTGTAACCTGAAGCCAGGGTGTATAAATCTGTGTGCTGCCTTCAAATAAAGTAGTCATTCTGTTTTAAACCTGAAATGTGGAGCTTGGTCTCATGTTTGCAGGGAAACTGATCAAGGTTGTGAAGTGCTGATTCTGTATGCAGGACATTGTTCCCTGGTACTAACCCTTGGTACACTGTTGGTACCGTAACATTGGTGGCAGCGACGGAATGAACCTTATCGCCCAGAAGAGCAACTACACAAGCCAGTAACCTCAGGAAGAGGGGGATTATTACAATACTGACTAAGATGGAAAAGAGAAAAGTAAATTTTGCAGCTTTTAAAAACTTCCTGGAAACAGAAGGAGAGATTGATGGGTACCTTGCGGATTTTGAGAGGCAATGTGCACTACACAAGGTACCCGCAGAGGACTGGGTCACGATATTATCTGGAAAATTATCCGGCCGGGCCAGAGAGGCTTTTCGGGCCATTCCAGATGAGGAAGTCAGGGATTATAATACTGTAAAAGAGGCTCTGCTCTCCAGGTATGCGGTTACACCGGAGGCATACAGGAGGCGTTTCAGAGACACTGTTAAATTAGCTGGAGATTCCTACCTTGAGTGGGCATGTATGGTGCACCGCACAGCAGCTCACTGGATAGCGGGGTGCCAAGCCATATCTGGGGAAGGTGCTGCAGCTATTCCTGTTGGAACATTGCTTCGACAAGTTACCCGCAGGAGTTCGAGAGTGGGTTCGGGACCGTAAACCCTCCACCCTGCAGGAAGCGGCTCGCTTGGCAGATGAGTATACGGATGCCCGCAAACTGGACACTGCTACCACTAAGCCCCCTGCTAGAGTGGAGTACAGACCCCCAGTCACCCCAGCAGCTGCCAGTTACCAAACCCCGGCGCACCGCTATACCACACGGCCTCCGGCCACGAACTACCCTCAGAGAGCCCTGTTCAATTTGCGGGGCTACTCACAACCTATTCGGTGCTTTAGATGTAAGCAACTAGGGCACAAAAGACCAGAGTGTCCCCTAAACGCAGCGAACCAAGCGCAGTCCTGGAGAAGACCCGCCGGCGGAATCCCACGTAATCCTCAGCCTGCGGCCCGCTACGTAGAGGGCAAGAATGCTGGAGCATCCTACATGAGGCAGACCTTGTGCAAGCTGCCCACCGGAATAACCGGCAACTGGTTAAAGTGAATGGGAAGAAGGTCAGTGGTCTACGGGATACTGGTGCTACCATGACCTTGCTTCAAAAGAACTTGGTGTCTGAGAAACAGTACACTGGAGACACTGTAGCTGAGGGTAGCAGGGGGCGATGTGTTCAGCCTACCTGTTGCCAGGGTACATTTGGATTGGGGAGTGGGCGCTAGACCTGTGAATGTGGGGGTCAAGAAGGACTTACCTGCTGATGTTCTTCTTGGAAATGACTTGGCCCCCCTTGTTTCTGCCTACGCTCCTATGGGTCCCGCTGATGTTAACTCTGTGACTACCCGTGCCCAGATCCATGCAGCAGAGACTGACCCACCTGCTGGTAAGCCCCAGGACGCTGAGCTCAGTAAATCTCTATCCGCTATTGATATGTGGAGGTCCCGTTACAATGCTCTGATGAAGGAGAAGAGGAGCGCAGAGGAAAAAGCACGTTTAGAACGTGAATCTCTGCTAGACAAGCTGCACCGACAGACTGCAGAAAACACCAGCTTGAGAGTGGGACATGAAACCTTAAAGACAAACTTAGCGACACTTGAGGAGAAGCTGACGCTGGCTCATAGTGAGGTGCAGCAACTCAAGGGCACCCTATGTCAGTATGAAGGGATTGTGGATACCTATAAAGAGCAGGTACAGAAAACTCGTAAAGAAGCTGATGGGATTTTGAAGGACTGTTTGGCCCTGGTCTGGGCACTGAGGAATTTGAACCCTTGTTTGTATGGACAGGAATTCTCTCTCATAACGGGAATCCAGATGGATTGTCCCAGCAAACTGACATGCCTACCAGGCGCTCTGGTGGTATATGGCACAGTATATACCTTGGACAGCCGAGCATGACAAACCAGAGGGAGAGGAGTTTGATGGTCTGGCTTGTTATGGGAGTCCTTTGCAGAGCCTGACTTTGGGAGCCCAGACTCCATTCCCCAGCGGCAGGCTGCGTTACAAGGGGTAGGGAAAGTTGGTCCTGTCCCCCAGCAACACGGCTGTTTAGCCAAAGGGGAGACGATTGGTCTCCCCCTCCAGCAGCACAGCTATGTATCCAAAGGGGAGACAGTCGGTCTCCCCCTCTAGCAACCAGGCTCCCACCAGGCTACTTCCATGGTAGTGCTGGCACCCGGGCAGAGTACAGCTGGTCTCTGCCCACCTCGCAACCCACCAATTCAGCGTACCAGTCCCCCACACAGCTGTGGTGAGGCACCTGGACATGGACAAGTTTTCCCCGTACTCAGGTGTAGTAACCATTTATTGTGGGTGGGCTGTACTACTAATTGTGTTTTATGGGTGGGTTGCTGGACTAACCAGGGCACTGACCGGCAGGAGGTCAGATACCCTGTTAGTCTGTTTGGAAAAGGGGAGAGATGTGACAAAACCAATCTCGCCACTGTACATTGGAGGGCCTGTTATGGAACATTCTTTGGGCTGAAGGTACATGGGCTTAAGGATACCCAGAGACTGCATGGAAATATGGAATTTTATATGCTGGACACCCCATGTACTTTCATAACTCTGTCTTATGTCTATATCACCCTGTATCCATAAATACAGGATGGGTACAGGGTGTGAGTGCCCCTTGTGGGAGCAATTGTGACTCTATAAGCCAAGTGGGCATAAAAGACTTTATAGCTAATAAGAACTGTTCCTATATTCAGTAATAAGATGTATTCTATGTATGTTTCAGATCTGATTGTGTCTCAGGAGTCTGTCTGGGTAAACTGATTGGGTTTTGTGTGATTATGTTAACTAGACTGCCCAACATCAGATTGTAAACGTTCTTCCCTAGTTAATTAACTTAATATGTTAATCTGTTTTACCTGTGAATAGACAATTGTTAGAGGTTTGATGCATTGTTCATATGTTTGCTTTACTGTTAAACCAATGCCCTTTGTAACCTGAAGCCAGGGTGTATAAATCTGTGTGCTGCCTTCAAATAAAGTAGTCATTCTGTTTTAAACCTGAAATGTGGAGCTTGGTCTCATGTTTGCAGGGAAACTGATCAAGGTTGTGAAGTGCTGATTCTGTATGCAGGACATTGTTCCCTGGTACTAACCCTTGGTACACTGTTGGTACCGTAACAGGCGGAATCCAGCTCCTGTCTAGTTTCTGCGGTTCATATCCCAGGTATAGACAATTGGGAAGCGGATTATCTCAGTCGCCAAACGTTACATCCGGGCGAATGGTCTCTTCACCCAAGGGTATTTCTTCAGATTGTTCAAATATGGGGACTTCCAGAAATAGATCTGATGGCCTCTCATCTAATAAAGGGATAAATAACATCTTAACTCTGGCTACACAAAGAGATATTATAACAGACAAGTTTAAGGAGGCCTTATATGTAACAGATCCAATTAGGCCAGTAATATATGTACTACCAAAGGTACATAAATCCTTAAGAAATCCCCCAGGACGCCCTATTGTGGCAGGGATGGGTTCAGTATTTTCTAATATTTCCATCTTCTTGGATAAAGTATTGCAGCCTTTAGTTAAGAACACTACATCTTACATTAGGGACACTAATGATTTTTGGCTAAATTACAGGACTTAGGACATGTAGGTGATAAATGTATTTTGTTTTCATTAGATGTCTCAAGCCTTTACACATCTATCAAACATACAACAGGGATCTCATCTGTGGAACATATGCTTAGATCTAGTAAGAGTTATACTGAGGCAGATATCTGGTTTCTAATAGAACTTCTATCTATTATTCTTTATCAGAATTATTTTCTGTTCATGGATACATATTATCTGCAGAAACAGGGTACAGCAATGGGCTCCAACGTTGCCCCCTCATACGCCAACATTTTCATGAATAGCTTTGAAGAATACTTTGTGTACCCTCATGGCTTGTTCCAGCTCTATGGCGCCTCCTGGTGGAGGTACATTGATGACGTGTTTGGCGTGTGGGGGGGTGACGTTGGTAGCCTATTGTCCTTTGTTGAAGATCTTAACAATTCTGTCAATGGATTAAAATTCACTTTAAATATGAGTGAAATTGGAATTGAGTTCCTAGACACCTATGTATACTTTAAGGATGGTTTCTTAAAAACAGATATCCATACAAAAGATACAGATAAGAACAACATATTGAAATATGGAAGTCACCATCCAGATAGTATCTTCAGGGCCATTCCAAAGAGCCAATTTTTAAGGGTTAAACGCATAGTGTCTGAGGAGAATAGATGCAAGCAAAGGTTGGAGGAGATGGCTGACAAATTTATCAATAGAGGGTATCCAATATCACTAATTAAGGAACAACTAGATGTAGTTAACAATAAAGAATTACCTAAAAGGTACAAAAGTAAAGAAACAGATCGTCTAGTGTTTGTAACACAGTTCAATGAATTTAGTCAGAAGATCAATGGTATTTTAAGAAAGCATTGGCACATCCTAAGGGACTGTAACCCTCAAGTGAATGAGTTTAAAGAAAATTTTATGACAGCATACAGAAGAAATAGAAGTATCAAAGATAGCCTTGTACATTCAGATATAGGCAGTAACAGATTGAACATACAGAAGACTATAGGCCCTAGGAGAGATGGATGTTATCCCTGTTTGAACTGCAGTAACTGCAGTTCAATGATTAAAGGCGAATATTTCTCTCACCCCACAAATGGTAGAAAATACAAAATTAATAAATATCTTACTTGCAGGTCATGTTACTGTATTTATTTGATCAAGTGTCCATGTGGTCTGATCTATTTGGGCGAGACCTGTAGAGAGGTAAGGGAGAGGATAACAGAACATAAGTCCAATATTAGATGTAAGAACAAAGAGGCTCCTGTATCCTCTCACTTCCTCTCTATGGGTCATAACATCAGCCAGCTCAGATTCCAAATAATTGAACAGATTGAGAGACCAAGGGGGGGGGTAATAGAGAACATATACTAAAAACAAGAGAGATGTTTTGGATATACAAATTGGAAAGCTTAATACCTAAGGGTATGAACAAAGAATTCGATTGGAGTTTGTTTTACTAAATATTTGTTTTTCCTAAAACATCTCTATGAATATGTAAATCTTCCCTTTCTAATGGGCTGAGTATCATGATACCTGCATTTCTTTAATCTAAAATAATTTTCTAACAACCCCTTTTAATGGGCTGAGTAAAATTGAAGGGAGATTTTTTTTTGAAAAAAAAAAAAAAAAGAAAAAAAATTTTTTTACAAAAATTATCTTTACACATAAAAAGACTAAAGAGAAAAGTAAAAGATTATTTTCAAAATAGGCCTACAGTGTTCAAATTGACAGTAATCCATATAATCTTTAGCAGCAATTTCTCCAACATAGGTGTGTCCGGTCCACGGCGTCATCCTTACTTGTGGGATATTCTCTTCCCCAACAGGAAATGGCAAAGAGCCCAGCAAAGCTGGTCACATGATCCCTCCTAGGCTCCGCCTACCCCAGTCATTCTCTTTGCCGTTGTACAGGCAACATCTCCACGGAGATGGCTTAGAGTTTTTTAGTGTTTAACTGTAGTTTTTATTATTCAATCAAGAGTTTGTTATTTTAAAATAGTGCTGGTATGTACTATTTACTCTGAAACAGAAAAGAGATGAAGATTTCTGTTTGTAAGAGGAAAATGATTTTAGCAACCGTTACTAAAATCGATGGCTGTTCCACACAGGACTGTTGAGAGGAATTAACTTCAGTTGGGGGAACAGTGAGCAGACTTTGCTGCTTGAGGTATGACACATTCTAACAAGACGATGTAATGCTGGAAGCTGTCATTTTCCCTATGGGATCCGGTAAGCCATTTTTATTACAGAGTAAATAAGGGCTTCACAAGGGCTTGTTAAGACTGTAGACATTTTCTGGGCTAAATCGATTCATATATAAACATATTTAGCCTTGAGGAATCATTTAATCTGGGTATTTTTTTTTTAAAATAATATCGGCAGGCACTGTTTTAGACACCTTATTCTCTAGGGGCTTTCCCTAATCATAGGCAGAGCCTCATTTTCGCGCCGGTATTGCGCACTTGTTTTTGAGAAGCATGACATGCAGGCTCGCATGAGTGAGGAGCTCTGATACATAAAAAAGACTTTCTGAAGGCGTCATTTGGTATCGTATTCCCCTTTGGGCTTGGTTGGGTCTCAGCAAAGCAGATACCAGGGACTGTAAAGGGGTTAAAGATAAAAACGCTCCGGTTCCGGTTATTTATAAGGGTTAAAGCTTCCAAATTCGGTGTGCAATACTTTTAAGGCTTTAAGACACTGTGGTGAAATTTTGGTGAATTTTGAACAATTCCTTCATACTTTTTCGCAATTGCAGTAATAAAGTGTGTTCAGTTTAAAATTTAAAGTGACAGTAACGGTTTTATTCTTAAAACGTTTTTTTGTACTTGTTATCAAGTTTATGCTGTTTAACATGTCTGAACTACCAGATAGACTGTGTTCTGAATGTGGGGAAGCCAAGGTTCCTTCTCATTTAAATAGATGTGATTTATGTGACACTGAAAATGATGCCCAAGATGATTCCTCAAGTGAGGGGAGTAAGCATGGTACTGCATCATTCCCTCCTTCGTCTACAACAGTCTTGCCCACTCAGGAGGCCCCTAGTACATCTAGCGCGCCAATACTCCCTTACTATGCAACAATTAACGGCTGTAATGGATAATTCTATCAAAAACATTTTAGCCAAAATGCCCACTTATCAGCGTAAGCGCGACTGCTCTGTTTTAGATACTGAAGAGCATGAGGACGCTGATGATAATGGTTCTGATATGCCCCTACACCAGTCTGAGGGGCCAGGGAGGTTTTGTCTGAGGGGAGAAATTTCAGATTCAGGGAAATTTCTCAACAAGCTGAACCCGATGTGATTACATTTAAATTTAAGTTGGAACATCTCCGCGCTCTGCTTAAGGAGGTATTATCCACTCTGGATGATTGTGAGAATTTGATCATCCCAGAGAAACTATGTAAAATGGAACAAGTTCCTAGAGGTCCCGGGGGCCCCCCAGAAGCTTTTCCTATACCCAAGCGGGTGGCGGGACATTGTAAATAAAGAATGGGAAAGGCCCGGTATACCTTTCGTCCCTCCCCCCATATTTAAAAAATTGTTTCCTATGGTCGACCCCAGAAAGGACTTATGGCAGACAGTCCCCCAAGGTCGAGGGGGGCGGTTTCTACTTTAAACAAACGCACCACTATACCCATAGAAGATAGTTGTGCTTTCAAAGATCCTACTGGATAAAAAATTAGAAGGTTTGCTTAAAAAGATGTTTGTTCAGCAAGGTTACCTTCTACAACCAATTTCATGCATTGTCCCTGTCACTACAGCCGCGTGTTTCTGGTTCGATGAGCTAGAAAAGGCGATCGATAGTGATTCTCCTCCTTATGAGGAGATTATGGACAGAATCCGTGCTCTCAAATTGGCTAATTCTTTCACCCTAGACGCCACTTTGCAATTGGCTAGGTTAGCGGCGAAAAATTCTGGGTTTGCTATTGTGGCGCGCAGAGCGCTTTGGTTGAAATCTTGGTCAGCGGATGCGTCTTCCAAGAACAAATTGCTTAACATTCCTTTCAAGGGGAAAACGCTGTTTGGCCCTGACTTGAAAGAGATTATCTCTGATATCACTGGGGGTAAGGGCCACGCCCTTCCTCAGGATAGGTCTTTCAAGGCCAAAAATAAACCTAATTTTCGTCCCTTTCGTAGAAACGGACCAGCCCCAAGGGCTACGTCCTCTAAGCAAGAGGGTAATACTTCTCAAGCCAAGCCAGCCTGGAGACCAATGCAAGGCTGGAACAAGGGAAAGCAGGCCAAGAAGCCTGCCACTGCTACAAGACAGCATGAAATGTTGGCCCCCGATCCGGGACCGGATCTGGTGGGGGGCAGACTCTCTCTCTTCGCTCAGGCTTGGGCAAGAGATGTTCTGGATCCTTGGGCACTAGAAATAGTCTCCCAAGGTTATCTTCTGGAATTCAAGGGGCTTCCCCCAAGGGGGAGGTTCCACAGGTCTCAATTGTCTTCAGACCACATAAAGAGACAGGCATTCTTACATTGTGTAGAAGACCTGTTAAAAATGGGAGTGATTCATCCTGTTCCATTAGGAGAACAAGGGATGGGGTTCTACTCCAATCTGTTCGTAGTTCCCAAAAAAGAGGGAACGTTCAGACCAATCCTGGATCTCAAGATCCTAAACAAGTTTCTCAAGGTTCCATCGTTCAAAATGGAAACCTATTCGAACAATTCTTCCTTCCATCCAGGAAGGTCAATTCATAACCACGGTGGATTTAAAGGATGCGTATCTACATATTCCTATCCACAAGGAACATCATCGGTTCCTAAGGTTCACATTCCTGGACAAGCATTTCCAGTTCGTGGCACTTCCTTTCGGATTAGCCACTGCTCCAAGGATTTTCACAAAGGTACTAGGGTCCCTTCTAGCGGTACTAAGACCAAGGGGCATTGCAGTAGTACCTTACTTGGACGACATTCTGATTCAAGCGTCGTCCCTTCCTCAAGCAAAGGCTCACACGGACATAGTCCTGGCCTTTCTCAGATCTCACGGATGGAAAGTGAACGTAGAAAAGAGTTCTCTATCTCCGTCAACAAGGGTTCCCTTCTTGGGAACAATAATAGACTCCTTAGAAATGAGGATTTTTCTGACAGAGGCCAGAAAAACAAAACTTCTAAACTCTTGTCGAAACACTTCATTCCGTTCCTCTTCCTTCCATAGCGCAGTGCATGGAAGTAATAGGTTTGATGGTAGCGGCAATGGACATAGTTCCTTTTGCGCGCATTCATCTAAGACCATTACAACTGTGCATGCTCAGTCAGTGGAATGGGGACTATACAGACTTGTCTCCGACGATTCAAGTAAATCAGAGGACCAGAGACTCACTCCGTTGGTGGCTGTCCCTGGACAACCTGTCACAAGGGATGACCTTCCGCAGACCAGAGTGGGTCATTGTCACGACCGACGCCAGTCTGATGGGCTGGGGCGCGGTCTGGGGACCCTGAAAGCTCAGGGTCTTTGGTCTCGGGAAGAATCTCTTCTACCGATAAATATTCTGGAACTGAGAGCGATATTCAATGCTCTCAAGGCTTGGCCTCAGCTAGCAAAGGCCAAGTTCATACGGTTTCAATCAGACAACATGACGACTGTTGCGTACATCAACCATCAGGGGGGAAGCAAGGAGTTCCCTGGCGATGGAAGAAGTGACCAAAATCATTCAATGGGCGGAGACTCACTCCTGCCACCTGTCTGCAATCCACATTCCAGGAGTGGAAAATTGGGAAGCGGATTTTCTGAGTCGTCAGACATTACATCCGGGGGAGTGGGAACTCCATCCGGAAATCTTTGCCCCAAATTACTCAATTGTGGGGCATTCCAGACATGGATCTGATGGCCTCTCGTCAGAACTTCAAGGTTCCTTGCTACGGGTCCAGATCCAGGGATCCCAAGGCGACTCTAGTAGATGCACTAGTAGCACCTTGGACCTTCAAACTAGCTTATGTATTCCCGCCGTTTCCTCTCATCCCCAGGCTGGTAGCCAGGATCAATCAGGAGTGGGCGTCGGTGATCTTGATAGCTCCTGCGTGGCCACGCAGGACTTGGTATGCAGATCTGGTGAATATGTCATCGGCTCCACCATGGAAGCTACCTTTGAGACGAGACCTTCTTGTTCAAGGTCCGTTCGAACATCCGAATCTGGTCTCACTCCAGCTGACTGCTTGGAGATTGAACGCTTGATCTTATCACAACGAGGGTTCTCAGATTCTGTTATTGATACTCGTGTTCAGGCCAGAAAGCCTGTAACTAGAAAAATTTACCACAAAATATGGAAAAAATATATCTGTTGGTGTGAATCTAAAGGATTCCCTTGGAACAAGGTAAAGATTCCTAAGATTCTATCCTTTCTTCAAGAAGGATTGGAGAAAGGATTATCTGCAAGTTCCTTGAAGGGACAGATTTCTGCCTTGTCTGTGTTACTTCACAAAAAGCTGGCAGCTGTGCCAGATGTTCAAGCCTTTGTTCAGGCTCTGGTTAGAATCAAGCCTGTTTACAAACCTTTGACTCCTCCTTGGAGTCTCAACTTAGTTCTTTCAGTTCTTCAGGGGGTTCCGTTTGAACCCTTGCATTCCGTTGATATTAAGTTATTATCTTGGAAAGTTTTGTTTTTGGTTGCAATTTCTTCTGCTAGAAGAGTTTCAGAATTATCTGCTCTGCAGTGTTCTCCTCCTTATCTGGTTTTCCATGCAGATAAGGTGGTTTTGCGTACTAAACCTGGTTTTCTTCCGAAAGTTGTTTCTAACAAAAATATTAACCAGGAGATAGTCGTGCCTTCTTTGTGTCCGAATCCAGTTTCAAAGAAGGAACGTTTGTTGCACAATTTGGATGTTGTTCGCGCTCTAAAATTCTATTTAGATGCTACAAAGGATTTTAGACAAACATCTTCCTTGTTTGTTGTTTATTCTGGTAAAAGGAGAGGTCAAAAAGCAACTTCTACCTCTCTCTCTTTTTGGATTAAAAGCATCATCAGATTGGCTTATGAGACTGCCGGACGGCAGCCTCCTGAAAGAATCACAGCTCATTCCACTAGGGCTGTGGCTTCCACATGGGCCTTCAAGAACGAGGCTTCTGTTGATCAGATATGTAGGGCAGCGACTTGGTCTTCACTGCACACTTTTACAAATTTTACAAGTTTGATACATTTGCTTCTTCTGAGGCTATTTTTGGGAGAAAGGTTTTGCAAACCGTGGTGCCTTCCAGTTAGGTGACCTGATTTGCTCCCTCCCTTCATCCGTGTCCTAAAGCTTTGGTATTGGTTCCCACAAGTAAGGATGACGCCGTGGACCGGACACACCTATGTTGGAGAAAACAGAATTTATGTTTACCTGATAAATTACTTTCTCCAACGGTGTGTCCGGTCCACGGCCCGCCCTGTTTTTTTAATCAGGTCTGATAATTTATTTTCTTTAACTACAGTCACCACGGTATCATATGGTTTCTCCTATGCAAATATTCCTCCTTAACGTCGGTCGAATGACTGGGGTAGGCGGAGCCTAGGAGGGATCCATGTGACCAGCTTTGCTGGGCTCTTTGCCATTTCCTGTTGGGGAAGAGAATATCCCACAAGTAAGGATGACGCCGTGGACCGGACACACCGTTGGAGAAAGTAATTTATCAGGTAAACATAAATTCTGTTTTTTTGAAATCAACTCTAAAATGAAAGAGTCCAAATTAACATTTAAATAACAAGTAAACAGCAATGGCATATCTGCATATTGTGCGTAAGATTTCTTCTATTTTAATTTTGTACATATGATTTTATCTATTAACATTGTTTGATACTTAAACCTTTTCAATGTGACTATTCAGAATGCTTTTTTTCAATAGGAATATATATGTTAGATGGCCACAAGATGGCAGTGATACAATAATGAGTAGTCACATGACAACAGGTGAACAATTGACCAGGTGTAAAGTATTTAAATGATGAATCAGTGTATGTTCAGTATACATGACTAAGGACCTATAGCAGGTCTGAAACGTTGTATGTTTGTCAAAAGACCCTATATGAAGAAATAAAGGTTTTTTAACTATTGGTGGCTGGAACAAATCTTTTTTGGCCTCTCATCTAAACAAGAAACTTCCCAGGTATCTGTCCAGATCCCGGGATCCTCAGGCGGAGGCAGTGGATGCATTATCACTTCCTTGGAAGTATCATCCTGCCTATATCTTTCCGCCTCTAGTTCTTCTTCCAAGAGTAATCTCCAAGATTCTGAGGGAATGCTCGTTTGTTCTGCTAATAGCTCCGGCATGGCCTCACAGGTTTTGGTATGCGGATCTTGTCCGGATGGCATCTTGCCAGCCATGGACTCTTCCGTTAAGACCAGACCTTCTGTCACAAGGTCCTTTTTTCCATCCGGATCTGAAATCCTTAAATTTAAAGGTATGGAGATTGAACGCTTGATTCTTGGTCATAGAGGTTTCTCTGACTCCGTGATTAATACTATGTTACAGGCTCGTAAATCTGTATCTCGAGAGATATATTATAGAGTCTGGAAGACTTATATTTCATGGTGTCTTTCTCATCATTTTTCTTGGCATTCTTTTAGAATACCGAGAATTTTACAAATTCTTCAGGATGGTTTGGATAAGGGTTTGTCCGCAAGTTCTTTGAAAGGACAAATCTCTGCTCTTTCTGTTCTTTTTCACAGAAAGATTGCTATTCTTCCTGATATTCATTGTTTTGTACAAGCTTTGGTACGTATAAAACCTGTCATTAAGTCAATTTCTCCTCCTTGGAGTTTGAATTTGGTTCTGGGAGCTCTTCAAGCTCCTCCGTTTGAACCTATGCATTCATTGGACATTAAATTACTTTCTTGGAAAGTTTTGTTCCTTTTGGCCATCTCTTCTGCTAGAAGAGTTTCTGAATTATCTGCTCTTTCGTGTGAGTCTCCTTTTCTGATTTTTCATCAGGATAAGGCGGTGTTGCGAACTTCTTTTGAATTTTTACCTAAAGTTGTGAATTCCAACAACATTAGTAAAGAAATTGTGGTTCCTTCATTATGTCCTAATCCTAAGAATTCTAAGGAGAAATCATTGCATTCTTTGGATGTTGTTAGAGCTTTGAAATATTATGTTGAAGCTACGAAATCTTTCCGTAAGACTTCTAGTCTATTTGTTATCTTTTCCGGTTCTAGGAAAGGCCAGAAAGCTTCTGCCATTTCTTTGGCATCTTGGTTAAAATCTTTAATTCATCTTGCCTATGTTGAGTCGGGTAAAACTCCGCCTCAAAGAATTACAGCTCATTCTACTAGGTCAGTATCTACTTCCTGGGCGTTTAGGAATGAAGCTTCGGTTGACCAGATCTGCAAAGCAGCAACTTGGTCTTCTTTGCATTCTTTTACTAAATTCTACCATTTTGATGTATTTTCTTCTTCTGAAGCAGTTTTTGGTAGAAAAGTTCTTCAGGCAGCGGTTTCAGTTTGAATCTTCTGCTTATGTTTTTTGTTAAACTTTATTTTGGGTGTGGATTATTTTCAGCAGGAATTGGCTGTCTTTATTTTATCCCTCCCTCTCTAGTGACTCTTGTGTGGAAAGATCCACATCTTGGGTAGTCATTATCCCATACGTCACTAGCTCATGGACTCTTGTTAATTACATGAAAGAAAACATAATTTATGTAAGAACTTACCTGATAAATTCATTTCTTTCATATTAACAAGAGTCCATGAGGCCCACCCTTTTTTGTGGTGGTTATGATTTTTTTGTATAAAGCACAATTATTCCAATTCCTTATTTTATATGCTTCGCACTTTTTTATCACCCCACTTCTTGGCTATTCGTTAAACTGATTTGTGGGTGTGGTGAGGGGTGTATTTATAGGCATTTTAAGGTTTGGGAAACTTTGCCCCTCCTGGTAGGAATGTATATCCCATACGTCACTAGCTCATGGACTCTTGTTAATATGAAAGAAATGAATTTATCAGGTAAGTTCTTACATAAATTATGTTTTTTTAGGTTTCCAGATAGATTGTGTCACTGTCTTTGTCTCTAACAGATAAGTGATTTTTTTTCTTATTGGGATCCGTCTGTCGGTACCTTCAGTCTCTATTATTTCCTTCAGTTGCTATATATGCATGGAAATTTAGGTCTTATGGCTGCAGCATTGGATTCATTTTCCTTTGCTCATTTTCATAGAAAACCTTTCCAGTTTTTTATGCTGCATAATGGTGCAGGGATTCTAGGATTTCACTTTTTAAATCTTCGAATTCTATGTTTATCTATCTTTGATTCGGTGGTTAAGATCACCATCATTTAGTTATACAGGTCTCTTTGATTCTTTCAACCTGGACCATGATCTCTATAGATGCAAGTCTTTTAGGTTGGGAGGCTGTCTGAGGTTCTCTGTCAGCACAAGGGGTTTGGAAATCTCAGGAGGCGAGATTACCATTTGATATTTTGGAACTCCGTGCATTCCCAAAGTTCTTCAGTTGGTTTCTTTTGAAGAAGAGACGTTTATTGTTTTTTTCAGACATTATCACATCTGTGGTGTATGTCAATCATCAGGGTGTGACTATCAGTCTTTAGACTGTGACAAAGTATCTCAGATATTTGCTTGGGCTAAATCCAGCTCCTATCTAAATTCTGGGGTCCTTTTCCGAGGTATAGACTTTTGGGAAGCGGATTATCTCTGTTAAGCTTTACATCCGGGAGAATGGTCTTTACCCAGATATGTTTTTCAGATGTGAGGGCTTCCAGAAATAGATCTGTTGGCCTCTCGTCTTAACAAGGAATTTCCCAGGGGCCTATTTCAGGTTACGGGGATCCTCAGGCGGAAGTAGCGTATGCATTGACACTTCCTTGGAATTATCATTCTGTCTATATCTTCCGCCTCTAGTTCTTCAAAAATTCTAATGGAGCGTTCGTTTGTACTGCTGGTGGTTCCAGCATGGCCTCACAGGTTTTGGTATGCGGATCTCATTTGGATGGCCAGTTGCCAACCTTGGACATTTCCGTTAAGACCAGATCTTTTATCTCAAGGCCCATTTTTCCATCAGGATCTCAAGTCATTTAATTTGAAGATATGGAGATTGAACGTTTGATTCTTAGTCATAGAGGTTTCTCTGACTCAGTGATTAATACTATGTTACAGGTTTGTAAATCTGTCTCTAGAAAGATTTATTATCGAGTTTGGAAGACTTTCATTTCTTGGTGTTCTTCTCATAAATTCTTTTGGCATTCTTTTAGAATTCCTAGAATTTTACAATTTTTCAGGTTGGTTTTGTCTGCAAGTTATTTGAAAGGACAAATCTCTACTCTTTCTGTTCTTTTTCACAGAAAGATTGCTATTCATTCTGATATTCATTGTTTTGTACAGGCTTTGGTTTGTATCAAGCCTGTCATTAAATCAATATCTCCTCCTTGGAGTCTCAATTTGGTACTGAGGGCTTTACAGGCTCCTCCGTTTGAACCTTTGCGTTCTCTGGACATTAAAATGACTTTCTTGGAAAGTATTGTTCCTTTTGGTTATCTCTTCTGTTAGAAGAGTTTCTGAGTTTTCTGCTCTTTCTTGTTGATCTCCTTTTCTGATTTTTCATCAGGGTAAGGCAGTGTTCCTTCGTGTTATTCATTATTTTGTTCAGGCTTTGGTTCTTATCAAACCTGTCATTAAGCCAATTTCTTCTCCTTGGAGTTTTAATTTGGTTCTAAAGGCTTTACAGGCTCTTCTATTTGAGCATATGTTTTCTTTAGACATTATTTACTTTCATGGAAAGTATTGTTCTTTTTAGACATCTCTTCAGCTAGAACAATTTTTAATTATCTGTTCTTTCTTGTGAGTCTCCTTTTTCTGATTTTTTTCATCAGGATAAGGTGGTTTTTGCAATCCTCATTTCAATTTTTACCTAAAGTTGTGATTTCTATCAACATTAGGGAGGAATTATTGTCTTTTCCTAAGACTTCTTTGGTAAGATTCTTACATTCTTTGGATATGGTAAGAGTTTTGAAATCTTATGTTGAAGCTATTCAGATTTCAGATAGTCTTCCAGTCTATTTGTTATCTTTTCTGGTGTTAGGAAGGTCAAAAGGCTTCTGCCATTTATTTGGCATCTTGCTTAAACTTTTGATTCATCATGCTTATTTGGAGTCGGGTGGATTCCCGCCTCAGAGGATTACGGCTCATTCTACTAGGTAAGTTTCTACTTCCTGGGCTTTTTTGCAGTTTTGGTAGAATGGTACTTCAGGCAGCTGTTTCAGTTTGATTCTTCTGCTTATATTTTCAGTTTTTTTCATTATAAAAATTGAAACTTTTTTGATTTGGGTAGTGGATTAATTTTTCAGCGGAATTGGCTGTCTTTATT
Organism: Bombina bombina; assembly: GCF_027579735.1. Lineage (NCBI taxonomy): Eukaryota > Metazoa > Chordata > Amphibia > Anura > Bombinatoridae > Bombina > Bombina bombina. The sequence continues at coordinate 151,486,141 of NC_069503.1, forward strand.
GTATCCCTCCCTCTCTAGTGACTCTTGCGTGGAAGATCCACATCTTGGGTATTTATTATCCCATACGTCACTAGCTCATGGACTCTTGCTAATTACATGAAGGAAAACATAATTTATGTAAGAACTTACCCGATAAATTAATTTATTTCATATTAGCAAGAGTCCATGAGGCCCACCCTTTTTTGTGGTGGTTATGATTTTTTTGTATAAAGCACAATTATTCCAATTCCTTATTTTTTTTATGCTTTCGCTCCTTTTTTGTCACCCCACTTCTTGGCTATTCGTTAAACTGAATTGTGGGTGTGTTGAGGGGTGTATTTATAGGCATTTTAAGGTTTGGGAAACTTTGCCCCTCCTGGTAGGAATGTATATCCCATACGTCACTAGCTCATGGACTCTTGCTAATATGAAAGAAATTAATTTATCGGGTAAGTTCTTACATAAATTATGTTTTTCCTTAAATAGGATACAACCATCTAAAGGAAAAATAAATACTATTTTGCTATAGAAACAATAGCATAATTAGCAGGAGTAGAGATAGCCCCATTAAATTGGAGAACCATTAAAATTGAAATGAACTGCCGGCAAAGAATATAATTTAAAACCTTTAAAGAAGGAATAAAAGAAAATTCCCAGCCTATTCCATTCCCTAGTATGAGGAACTGGAAAAAAACCTCTGAAAATACAGAAGAATAAATAAGCAGAAATAAAATGTTAGTTAGTCTTGAAAGAACTAATTACCTTAATATCCAAAATAATCAAAACCTTTTCAACAAAGAACAAATGTACTTTAAAAATAAAAAAGTGGATTTGATAGTGTCAATATCTGATGAAGAAAATTCTGAAATGAGAAAAATCATCATCAGAGAAGGATAAATCATTATGTAGTTGGTCATTTGAAACTTCAATAATTAAAAAAGAAGTTTGAAAAAGACCTAAAATTTTTTATTAGAAGGCACGATGTCAGATAAAGCCTTTAAAATAAAATCAGAAAAATATTCTTATAAATTTTCTACGTAATTCTTGTACATAAGATGTAAAAAGAATAGCAAATATATAAAGCATAAATACTAACGGATTCTGCATGTAAAAGTTTATCATGATAACTTATTACAAACCATAGCTAAAGAAAAAACATTCATAACATTTTTAAAATAAATGAACTTAGCTTTGGTAGGACTGAACTTCAGTCAAAAGGAATCCCTTAGAACGATTTTGAAACAGGAACAGTGAAATCTTGCAATATGTAATATAAAAAAACAATATTTAAAGCAAAATTATCAAATTCCTTAAATGACAGTTTCAGGAATGGGAAAAGAAATGCAAAATAATAAGCTTCTAAAAACCAGAAGCAATAAAAAATTGAAATTTAAATAACCACAATTTTTGGCGCCAAAAATGACGCCCACATTATTGGCGCTAAATACAACGCCCATATTCTTTGGCGCCACATCCTCTGACGCCGAAAACGACGCCCACATTTTTTGGCGGGAAAAAAATGTCTGAATATTCATGCGTCAAAAAATGACGTTTACAGAATACAACTTCCGGCGTCAACTACGGCCCCGGAAATGACAAAAAAATTTGCTTCAAAAAAGTCTGCGCCAAGAATGACGCAATAAAAAGCAACATTTTCTGCCCCCGTGAGCCTAACAGCACGCAGGGAAAATGGTCAATTGAGAATTTTCAAGGTAATGAAAAATAAATTGAGTTAAAATGCATTATCCCAAATGATGAAACTGACAGTCTGAATTATAAAGGAATACTGATTATCCTGAATCATGGCAAATATAAGTTTAAAGACATATATTCAGAACTTTACATATAAAGTGCCCAACCATAGCTTAGAGTGTCACAAAAAATAAGATTTACTTACCCCAGGACACACATCTACATATAGTAGATAGCCAAACCAGTACTGAAACGAGAATCAGTAGAGGTAATGAGATATAAGAGTATATCGTCGATCTGAAAAGGGAGGTAAGAGATGAATCTCTACGACCGATAACAGAGAACCTATGAAATAGACCCCGTAGAAGGAGATCACTGCATTCAAATAGGCAATACTCTCCTCACATCCCTCTGACATTCACTGCACACTGAGAGGAAAACCGGGCTCCAGCCTGCTGCGAAGCGCATATCAACGAAGAATCTAGCACAAACTTACTTCACCACCTCCATGGGAGGCAAAGTTTGTAAAACTGAATTGTGGGTGTGGTGAGGGGTGTATTTATAGGCATTTTAAAAAAGTGCCCAACCATAGCTTAGAGTGTCACAGAAAATAAGACTTACTTACCCCAGGACACTCATCTACATGTTTGTAGAAAGCCAAACCAGTACTGAAACGAAAATCAGCAGAGGTAATGGTATATATATATGAGTATATCGTCGATCTGAAAAGGGAGGTTAAAGATGAATCTCTACGACCGATAACAGAGAACCTATGAAATAGATCCCGTAGAAGGAGACCATGGTATTCAAATACGCAATACTCTTTTCACATCCCTCTGACATTCACTGCACTCTGAGAGGAAAACCGGGCTCCAGCCTGCTGCGAAGCGTATATCACGAAGAATCTAGCACAAACTTACTTCACCACCTCCACGGGAGGCAAAGTTTGGGAAACATTTCTTTTCTGGAATTTGATACTGGCGATTTTGTGGTCGCTTGGGCGCTTCTGCAGAAATCGCATGTTAAGGTTTTAGTACATTGTTATGTTATTAGTTTGTCGATTCTATGGGATCTTGATTTCTTTCATGTAATTAACAAGAGTCCATGAGCTAGTGACGTATGGGATATACATTCCTACCAGGAGGGGCAAAGTTTCCCAAACCTTAAAATGCCTATAAATACACCCCTCACCACACCCACAAATCAGTTTTACAAACTTTGCCTCCAAGGGAGGTGGTGAAGTAAGTTTGTGCTAGATTCTACGTTGATATGCGCTCCGCAGCAAGTTGGAGCCCGGTTTTCCTCTCAGCGTGCAGTGAATGTCAGAGGGATGTGAGGAGAGTATTGCCTATTGAATGCAGTGATCTCCTTCTACGGGGTCTATTTCATAAGGTTCTCTGTTATCGGTCGTAGAGATTCATCTCTTACCTCCCTTTTCAGATCGACGATATACTCTTATATTTACCATTTCCTCTACTGATTCTCGTTTCAGTACTGGTTTGGCTTTCTACAAACATGTAGATGAGTGTCCTGGGGTAAGTAAGTCTTATTTTCTGTGACACTCTAAGCTATGGTTGGGCACTTTATTTATAAAGTTCTAAATATATGTATTCAAACATTTATTTGCCTTGACTCAGAATGTTCAACTTTCCTTATTTCCAGACAGTCAGTTTCATATTTGGGATTATGCTTTAAATTATCATATTTTTTCTTACCTCAAAAAATTTGACTTTTTTCCCTGTGGGCTGTTAGGCTCGCGGGGGCTGAAAATGCTTCATTTTATTGCGTCATTCTTGGCGCGGACTTTTTTGGCGCAAAAATTCTTTCTTTCATGTAATTAACAAGAGTCCATGAGCTAGTGACGTATGGGATATACATTCCTACCAGGAGGGGCAAAGTTTCCCAAACCTTAAAATGCCTATAAATACACCCCTCACCACACCCACAAATCAGTTTTACAAACTTTGCCTCCAAGGGAGGTGGTGAAGTAAGTTTGTGCTAGATTCTACGTTGATATGCGCTCCGCAGCAAGTTGGAGCCCGGTTTTCCTCTCAGCGTGCAGTGAATGTCAGAGGGATGTGAAGAGAGTATTGCCTATTGAATGCAGTGATCTCCTTCTACGGGGTCTATTTCATAAGGTTCTCTGTTATCGGTCGTAGAGATTCATCTCTTACCTCCCTTTTCAGATCGACGATATACTCTTATATTTACCATTACCTCTACTGATTCTCGTTTCAGTACTGGTTTGGCTTTCTACAAACATGTAGATGAGTGTCCTGGGGTAAGTAAGTCTTATTTTCTGTGACACTCTAAGCTATGGTTGGGCACTTTATTTATAAAGTTCTAAATATATGTATTCAAACATTTATTTGCCTTGACTCAGAATGTTCAACTTTCCTTATTTTCAGACAGTCAGTTTCATATTTGGGATTATGCATTGAATTATCATATTTTTCTTACCTCAAAAATTTGACTTTTTTCCCTGTGGGCTGTTAGGCTCGCGGGGGCTGAAAATGCTTCATTTTATTGCGTCATTCTTGGCGCGGACTTTTTGGCGCAAAAATTCTTTTCCGTTTCCGGCGTCATACGTGTCGCCGGAAGTTGCGTCATTTTTTGACGTTATTTTGCGCCAAAAATGTCGGCGTTCCGGATGTGGCGTCATTTTTGGCGCCAAAAGCATTTAGGCGCCAAATAATGTGGGCGTCTTATTTGGCGCTAAAAAATATGGGCGTCGCTTTTGTCTCCACATTATTTCAGTCTCATTTTTCATTTGCTTCTGGTTGCTAGAAGCTTGATATTTGGCATTCTTTCCCATTCCTGAAACTGTCTTATAAGGAATTTGATCTATTTTGCTTTATATGTTGTTTTTTCTCTTACATATTGCAAGATGTCTCACGTTGCATCTGAGCCAGAAGATACTACAGGAAAATCACTGCCTGCTGGATCTACCAAAGCTAAGTGTATCTGCTGTAAACTTTTGGTAGCTATTCCTCCAGCTATTGTTTGTAATAATTGTCATGACAAACTTGTTAAAGCAGATAATATTTCCTTTAGTAATGTACCATTGCCTGTTGCAGTTCCCTCAACATCTAAGGTGCAGAATGTTCCTGATAACATAAGAGATTTTGTTTCTGAATCCATAAAGAAGGCTTTGTCTGTTATTTCTCCTTCTAGTAAACGTAAAAAGTCTTTTAAATCTTCTCTCTCTACAGATGAATTTTTAAATGAACACCATCATTCTGATTCTTTGGACTCTTCTGGTTCAGAGGATTCTATCTCAGAGATTGATGCTGATAAATCTTCATATTTATTTAAGATGGAATTTATTCGCTCTTTACTTAAAGAAGTACTAATTGCTTTAGAAATAGAGGATTCTAGTCCTCTTGATACTAATTCTATACGTTTGGATAAGGTTTTTAAAGCTCCTGCTAAATTGGGTAATTCATTTACTCCTTCTAAACGTTTTAAGCAATTATATCCTGTTCCGCCTGACAGGTTAGAATTTTGGGACAAAATCCCTAAAGTTGATGGGGCTATTTCTACCCTTGCTAAACGTACTACCATTCCTACGTCAGATGGTACCTCGTTTAAGGATCCTTTAGATAGAAAAATTGAATCTTTTCTAAGAAAAGCTTATCTGTGTTCAGGTAATCTTCTTAGACCTGCTATATCATTGGCTGATGTTGCTGCAGCTTCAACTTTTTGGTTGGAAACTCTAGCGCAACAAGTAACAAATCGTGATTCTCATGATATTATTATTCTTCTCCAGCATGCTAATAATTTTATCTGTGATGCCATTTTTGATATTATTAGAGTTGATGTTAGGTTTATGTCTCTGGCTATCTTAGCCAGAAGAGCTTTATGGCTTAAGACTTGGAATGCTGATATGGCTTCTAAATCAACTCTACTTTCCATTTCTTTCCAGGGAAACAAATTATTTGGTTCTCAGTTGGATTCTATTATTTCAACTGTTACTGGTGGGAAAGGAACTTTTTTACCACAGGATAAAAAATCTAAAGGTAAAAACAGGGCTAACAATCGTTTTCGTTCCTTTCGTTTCAACAAAGAACAAAAGCCTGATCCTTCGTCCTCAGGAGCAGTTTCAGTTTGGAAACCATCTCCAGTCTGGAATAAATCCAAGCCTGCTAGAAAGGCAAAGCCTGCTTCTAAGTTCACATGAAGGTACGGCCCTCATTCCAGTTCAGCTGGTAGGGGGCAGGTTACGTTTTTTCAAAGAAATTTGGATCAATTCTGTTCACAATCTTTGGATTCAGAACATTGTTTCAGAAGGGTACAGAATTGGTTTCAAGATGAGACCTCCTGCAAAGAGATTTTTTCTTTCCCGTGTCCCAGTAAATCCAGTGAAAGCTCAAGCATTTCTGAATTGTGTTTCAGATCTAGAGTTGGCTGGAGTAATTATGCCAGTTCCAGTTCCGGAACAGGGGATGGGGTTTTATTCAAATCTCTTCATTGTACCAAAGAAGGAGAATTCCTTCAGACCAGTTCTGGATCTAAAATTATTGAATCGTTATGTAAGGATACCAACGTTCAAAGATGGTAACTGTAAGGACTATATTGCCTTTTGTTCAGCAAGGGAATTATATGTCCACAATAGATTTACAGGATGCATATCTGCATATTCCGATTCATCCAGATCATTATCAGTTCCTGAGATTCTCTTTTCTAGACAAGCATTACCAATTTGTGGCTCTACCGTTTGGCCTTGCTACAGCTCCAAGAATTTTCACAAAAATTCTCGGTGCCCTTCTGTCTGTAATCAGAGAACAGGGTATTGTGGTATTTCCTTATTTGGACGATATCTTGGTACTTGCTCAGTCTTTACATTTAGCAGAGTCTCATACGAATCGACTTGTGTTGTTTCTTCAAGATCTTGGTTGGAGGATCAATTTACCAAAAAGTTCTTTGATTCCTCAAACAAGGGTAACCTTTCTGGGTTTCCAGATAGATTCAGTGTCCATGACTCTGTCTTTAACAGACAAGAGACGTCTAAAATTGATTACAGCTTGTCGAAACCTTCAGTCTCAATCTTTCCCTTCGGTAGCCTTATGCATGGAAATTCTAGGTCTTATGACTGCTGCATCGGACGCGATTCCCTTTGCTCGTTTTCACATGCGACCTCTTCAGCTCTGTATGCTGAACCAATGGTGCAGGGATTACACGAAGATATATCATTTAATATCTTTAAAACCGATTGTTCGACACTCTCTAACGTGGTGGACAGATCACCATCGTTTAATTCAGGGGGCTTCTTTTGTTCTTCCGACCTGGACTGTAATTTCAACAGATGCAAGTCTCACAGGTTGGGGAGCTGTGTGGGGATCTCTGACGGCACAAGGAGTTTGGGAATCTCAGGAGGTGAGATTACCGATCAATATTTTGGAACTCCGTGCAATTTTCAGAGCTCTTCAGTTTTGGCCTCTTCTGAAGAGAGAATCGTTCATTTGTTTTCAGACAGACAATGTCACAACTGTGGCATACATCAATCATCAAGGAGGGACTCACAGTCCTCTGGCTATGAAAGAAGTATCTCGAATTTTGGTTTGGGCGGAATCCAGCTCCTGTCTAATCTCTGCGGTTCATATCCCAGGTGTAGACAATTGGGAAGCGGATTATCTCAGTCGCCAAACGTTGCATCCGGGCGAATGGTCTCTTCACCCAGAGGTATTTCTTCAGATTGTTCAAATGTGGGGGCTCCCAGAGATAGATCTGATGGCCTCTCATCTAAACAAGAAACTTCCCAGGTATCTGTCCAGATCCCGGGATCCTCAGGCGGAGGCAGTGGATGCATTATCACTTCCTTGGAAGTATCATCCTGCCTATATCTTTCCGCCTCTAGTTCTTCTTCCAAGAGTAATCTCCAAGATTCTGAGGGAATGCTCGTTTGTTCTGCTAATAGCTCCGGCATGGCCTCACAGGTTTTGGTATGCGGATCTTGTCCGGATGGCATCTTGCCAACCATGGACTCTTCCGTTAAGACCAGACCTTCTGTCGCAAGGTCCTTTTTTCCATCCGGATCTGAAATCCTTAAATTTAAAGGTATGGAGATTGAACGCTTGATTCTTGGTCAAAGAGGTTTCTCTGACTCCGTGATTAATACCATGTTACAGGCTCGTAAATCTGTATCTCGAGAGATATATTATAGAGTCTGGAAGACTTATATTTCTTGGTGTCTTTCTCATCATTTTTCTTGGCATTCTTTTAGAATACCGAGAATTTTACAGTTTCTTCAGGATGGTTTAGATAAGGGTTTGTCCGCAAGTTCTTTGAAAGGACAAATCTCCGCTCTTTCTGTTCTTTTTCACAGAAAGATTGCTATTCTTCCTGATATTCATTGTTTTGTACAAGCTTTGGTTCGTATAAAACCTGTCATTAAGTCAATTTCTCCTCCTTGGAGTTTGAATTTGGTTCTGGGAGCTCTTCAAGCTCCTCCGTTTGAACCTATGCATTCATTGGACATTAAATTACTTTCTTGGAAAGTTTTGTTCCTTTTGGCCATCTCTTCTGCTAGAAGAGTTTCTGAATTATCTGCTCTTTCTTGTGAGTCTCCTTTTCTGATTTTTCATCAGGATAAGGCGGTGTTGCGAACTTCTTTTGAATTTTTACCTAAGGTTGTGAATTCCAACAACATTAGTAGAGAAATTGTGGTTCCTTCATTATGTCCTAATCCTAAGAATTCTAAGGAGAAATCGTTGCATTCTTTGGATGTTGTTAGAGCTTTGAAATATTATGTTGAAGCTACGAAATCTTTCCGTAAGACTTCTAGTCTATTTGTTATCTTTTCCGGTTCTAGAAAAGGCCAGAAAGCTTCTGCCATTTCTTTGGCATCTTGGTTGAAATCTTTAATTCATCTTGCCTATGTTGAGTCGGGTAAAATTCCGCCTCAGAGAATTACAGCTCATTCTACTAGGTCAGTATCTATTTCCTGGGCGTTTAGGAATGAAGCTTCGGTTGACCAGATCTGCAAAGCAGCAACTTGGTCCTCTTTGCATACTTTTACTAAATTCTACCATTTTGATGTATTTTCTTCTTCTGAAGCAGTTTTTGGTAGAAAAGTTCTTCAGGCAGCGATTTCAGTTTGAATCTTCTGCTTATGTTTTTCGTTAAACTTTATTTTGGGTGTGGATTATTTTCAGCAGGAATTGGCTGTCTTTATTTTATCCCTCCCTCTCTAGTGACTCTTGTGTGGAAAGATCCACATCTTGGGTAGTCATTATCCCATACGTCACTAGCTCATGGACTCTTGTTAATTACATGAAAGAAAACATAATTTATGTAAGAACTTACCTGATAAATTCATTTCTTTCATATTAACAAGAGTCCATGAGGCCCACCCTTTTTTGTGGTGGTTATGATTTTTTTGTATAAAGCACAATTATTCCAATTCCTTATTTTATATGCTTCGCACTTTTTTTCTTATCACCCCACTTCTTGGCTATTCGTTAAACTGATTTGTGGGTGTGGTGAGGGGTGTATTTATAGGCATTTTAAGGTTTGGGAAACTTTGCCCCTCCTGGTAGGAATGTATATCCCATACGTCACTAGCTCATGGACTCTTGTTAATATGAAAGAAATGAATTTATCAGGTAAGTTCTTACATAAATTATGTTTTTCCGTTTCCGGCGTCATACGTGTCGCCGGAAGTTGCGTCATTTTTGACGTTATTTTGCGCCAAAAATGTCGGCGTTCCGGATGTGGCGTCATTTTTGGCGCCAAAAGCATTTAGGCGCCAAATAATGTGGGCGTCTTATTTGGCGCCAAAAAATATGGGCGTCGCTTTTGTCTCCACATTATTTCAGTCTCATTTTTCATTTGCTTCTGGTTGCTAGAAGCTTGATGTTTGGCATTTTTTTCCCATTCCTGAAACTGTCTTATAAGGAATTTGATCTATTTTGCTTTATATGTTGTTTTTTCTCTTACATATTGCAAGATGTCTCACGTTGCATCTGAGCCAGAAGATACTACAGGAAAACCACTGCCTGCTGGATCTACCAAAGCTAAGTGTATCTGCTGTAAACTTTTGGTAGCTATTCCTCCAGCTGTTGTTTGTAATAATTGTCATGACAAACTTGTTAAAGCAGATAATATTTCCTTTAGTGATGTACCATTGCCTGTTGCAGTTCCCTCAACATCTAAGGGGCAGAATGTTCCTGATAACATAAGAGATTTTGTTTCTGAATCCATAAAGAAGGCTTTGTCTGTTATTTCTCCTTCTAGTAAACGTAAAAAGTCTTTTAAATCTTCTCTCTCTACAGATGAATTTTTAAATGAACACCATCATTCTGATTCTTTGGACTCTTCTGGTTCAGAGGATTCTATCTCAGAGATTGATGCTGATAAATCTTCATATTTATTTAAGATGGAATTTATTCGCTCTTTACTTAAAGAAGTACTAATTGCTTTAGAAATAGAGGATTCTAGTCCTCTTGATACTAATTCTATACGTTTGGATAAGGTTTTTAAAGCTCCTGCGGTTATTCCAGAAGTCTTTCCTGTTCCTAATGCTATTTCTGCAGTAATTGCTAAGGAATGGGATAAATTGGGTAATTCATTTACTCCTTCTAAACGTTTTAAGCAATTATATCCTGTTCCGCCTGACAGGTTAGAATTTTGGGACAAAATCCCTAAAGTTGATGGGGCTATTTCTACCCTTGCTAAACGTACTACCATTCCTACGTCAGATGGTACCTCGTTTAAGGATCCTTTTAGATAGAAAAATTGAATCTTTTCTAAGAAAAGCTTATCTATGTTCAGGTAATCTTCTTAGACCTGCTATATCATTGGCTGATGTTGCTGCAGCTTCAACTTTTTGGTTGGAAACTCTAGCGCAACAAGTAACAAATCGTGATTCTCATGATATTATTATTCTTCTCCAGCATGCTAATAATTTCATCTGTGATGCCATTTTTGATATTATTAGAGTTGATGTTAGATTTATGTCTCTGGCTATCTTAGCCAGAAGAGCTTTATGGCTTAAGACTTGGAATGCTGATATGGCTTCTAAATCAACTCTACTTTCCATTTCTTTCCAGGGAAACAAATTATTTGGTTATCAGTTGGATTCTATTATTTCAACTGTTACTGGTGGGAAAGGAACTTTTTTACCACAGGATAAAAAGTCTAAAGGTAAAAACAGGGCTAACAATGGTTTTCGTTCCTTTCGTTTCAACAAAGAACAAAAGCCTGATCCTTCGTCCTCAGGAGCAGTTTCAGTTTGGAAACCATCTCCAGTCTGGAATAAATCCAAGCCTGCTAGAAAGGCAAAGCCTGCTTCTAAGTTCACATGAAGGTACGGCCCTCATTCCAGTTCAGCTGGTAGGGGGCAGGTTACGTTTTTTCAAAGAAATTTGGATCAATTCTGTTCACAATCTTTGGATTCAGAACATTGTTTCAGAAGGGTACAGAATTGGTTTCAAGATGAGACCTCCTGCAAAGAGATTTTTTCTTTCCCATGTCCCAGTAAATCCAGTGAAAGCTCAAGCATTTCTGAATTGTGTTTCAGATCTAGAGTTGGCTGGAGTAATTATGCCAGTTCCAGTTCCGGAACAGGGGATGGGGTTTTATTCAAATCTCTTCATTGTACCAAAGAAGGAGAATTCCTTCAGACCAGTTCTGGATCTAAAATTATTGAATCGTTATGTAAGGATACCAACGTTCAAGATGGTAACTGTAAGGACTATATTGCCTTTTGTTCAGCAAGGGAATTATATGTCCACAATAGATTTACAGGATGCATATCTGCATATTCCGATTCATCCAGATCATTATCAGTTCCTGAGATTCTCTTTTCTAGACAAGTATTACCAATTTGTGGCTCTACCGTTTGGCCTTGCTACAGCTCCAAGAATTTTCACAAAGATTCTCGGTGCCCTTCTGTCTGTAATCAGAGAACAGGGTATTGTGGTATTTCCTTATTTGGACGATATCTTGGTACTTGCTCAGTCTTTACATTTAGCAGAGTCTCATACGAATCGACTTGTGTTGTTTCTTCAAGATCATGGTTGGAGGATCAATTTACCAAAAAGTTCTTTGATTCCTCAAACAAGGGTAACCTTTCTGGGTTTCCAGATAGATTCAGTGTCCATGACTTTGTCTTTAACAGACAAGAGACGTCTAAAATTGATTACAGCCTGTCGAAACCTTCAGTCTCAATCATTCCCTTCGGTAGCCTTATGCATGGAAATTCTAGGTCTTATGACTGCTGCATCGGACGCGATCCCCTTTGCTCGTTTTCACATGCGACCTCTTCAGCTCTGTATGCTGAACCAATGGTGCAGGGATTACACGAAGATATATCAATTAATATCTTTAAAACCGATTGTTCGGCACTCTCTAACGTGGTGGACAGATCACCATCGTTTAATTCAGGGGGCTTCTTTTGTTCTTCCGACCTGGACTGTAATTTCAACAGATGCAAGTCTCACAGGTTGGGGAGCTGTGTGGGGATCTCTGACGGCACAAGGAGTTTGGGAATCTCAGGAGGTGAGATTACCGATCAATATCTTGGATCTCCGTGCAGTTTTCAGAGCTCTTCAGTTTTGGCCTCTTCTGAAGAGAGAATCGTTCATTTGTTTTCAGACAGACAATGTCACAACTGTGGCATACATCAATCATCAAGGAGGGACTCACAGTCCTCTGGCTATGAAAGAAGTATCTCGAATTTTGGTTTGGGCGGAATCCAGCTCCTGTCTAATCTCTGCGGTTCATATCCCAGGTGTAGACAATTGGGAAGCGGATTATCTCAGTCGCCAAACGTTGCATCCGGGCGAATGGTCTCTTCACCCAGAGGTATTTCTTCAGATTGTTCAATTGTGGGGGCTCCCAGAGATAGATCTGATGGCCTCTCATCTAAACAAGAAACTTCCCAGGTATCTGTCCAGATCCCGGGATCCTCAGGCGGAGGCAGTGGATGCATTATCACTTCCTTGGAAGTATCATCCTGCCTATATCTTTCCGCCTCTAGTTCTTCTTCCAAGAGTAATCTCCAAGATTCTGAGGGAATGCTCGTTTGTTCTGCTAATAGCTCCGGCATGGCCTCACAGGTTTTGGTATGCGGATCTTGTCCGGATGGCATCTTGCCAGCCATGGACTCTTCCGTTAAGACCAGACCTTCTGTCACAAGGTCCTTTTTTCCATCCGGATCTGAAATCCTTAAATTTAAAGGTATGGAGATTGAACGCTTGATTCTTGGTCATAGAGGTTTCTCTGACTCCGTGATTAATACTATGTTACAGGCTCGTAAATCTGTATCTCGAGAGATATATTATAGAGTCTGGAAGACTTATATTTCTTGGTGTCTTTCTCATCATTTTTCTTGGCATTCTTTTAGAATACCGAGAATTTTACAGTTTCTTCAGGATGGTTTAGATAAGGGTTTGTCCGCAAGTTCTTTGAAAGGACAAATCTCCGCTCTTTCTGTTCTTTTTCACAGAAAGATTGCTATTCTTCCTGATATTCATTGTTTTGTACAAGCTTTGGTTCGTATAAAACCTGTCATTAAGTCAATTTCTCCTCCTTGGAGTTTGAATTTGGTTCTGGGAGCTCTTCAAGCTCCTCCGTTTGAACCTATGCATTCATTGGACATTAAATTACTTTCTTGGAAAGTTTTGTTCCTTTTGGCCATCTCTTCTGCTAGAAGAGTTTCTGAATTATCTGCTCTTTCGTGTGAGTCTCCTTTTCTGATTTTTCATCAGGATAAGGCGGTGTTGCGAACTTCTTTTGAATTTTTACCTAAAGTTGTGAATTCCAACAACATTAGTAGAGAAATTGTGGTTCCTTCATTATGTCCTAATCCTAAGAATTCTAAGGAGAAATCATTGCATTCTTTGGATGTTGTTAGAGCTTTGAAATATTATGTTGAAGCTACGAAATCTTTCCGTAAGACTTCTAGTCTATTTGTTATCTTTTCCGGTTCTAGGAAAGGCCAGAAAGCTTCTGCCATTTCTTTGGCATCTTGGTTGAAATCTTTAATTCATCTTGCCTATGTTGAGTCGGGTAAAATTCCGCCTCAAAGAATTACAGCTCATTCTACTAGGTCAGTATCTACTTCCTGGGCGTTTAGGAATGAAGCTTCGGTTGACCAGATCTGCAAAGCAGCAACTTGGTCCTCTTTGCATACTTTTACTAAATTCTACCATTTTGATGTATTTTCTTCTTCTGAAGCAGTTTTTGGTAGAAAAGTTCTTCAGGCAGCGGTTTCAGTTTGAATCTTCTGCTTATGTTTTTTGTTAAACTTTATTTTGGGTGTGGATTATTTTCAGCAGGAATTGGCTGTCTTTATTTTATCCCTCCCTCTCTAGTGACTCTTGTGTGGAAAGATCCACATCTTGGGTAGTCATTATCCCATACGTCACTAGCTCATGGACTCTTGTTAATTACATGAAAGAAAACATAATTTATGTAAGAACTTACCTGATAAATTCATTTCTTTCATATTAACAAGAGTCCATGAGGCCCACCCTTTTTTGTGGTGGTTATGATTTTTTTGTATAAAGCACAATTATTCCAATTCCTTATTTTATATGCTTCGCACTTTTTTTCTTATCACCCCACTTCTTGGCTATTCGTTAAACTGATTTGTGGGTGTGGTGAGGGGTGTATTTATAGGCATTTTAAGGTTTGGGAAACTTTGCCCCTCCTGGTAGGAATGTATATCCCATACGTCACTAGCTCATGGACTCTTGTTAATATGAAAGAAATGAATTTATCAGGTAAGTTCTTACATAAATTATGTTTTTCTGTGGCAGGGTCAGTTTTGAATGCCCTATGTAGCAGGCTGGCTCTGGTCGGGCACTAAACTCTGTTCCTTACAACTTATATCATCCACGTGGTGCCGGTGTAACTGGTTGGATTGTGAGTTTCTTACTCGGATGAGGAGTTAGTTTCTCTTTTGGGTTCTCTTCAGATCGAATTACACTTTTGCTTTTTGCTAGAGTTTTCGTGAAATGGAACTTTCATGAGCTTCAATAAATTTTTTAGACTCTGCCCATGCAGGGCTACAATATGGAGAGGAGGCCTTTTGTTCTCAGACAGGCTGGTTCTCATCTCTTCCTTTAAGAAGGAGCATCAGGGTGACTAGGTGTTCCTTACAGCGAGTACCCTTTCACTGATGGGTTACATATAGCCTCACCTAAATTGTGATTTGCAGGTGACCGAAGGATTGCAATCAGTCCTCGCTATCCTTTTCCTATTTGTTGATGAGGGTCAGGGCAGATCTTGCTAAGGATTGCTCTGGATAATGTCTCCTCGTCTTCTCTTTAAGATTTCTTTGGAATTGTCCTTTGGGATCTGTTTTCCTTAATCACAGCATCTCTTCCTTCGGATTGAGGCTGATTGGGCCTTTTTTGTCTCCTTTCCTTGGGGTTGGCTTTTGGTCAGCTGTTCAGGAAGTAGGGCCTTTGGGGTTTTTCTACTTTTGGGAGTCCATCTGTTCGAGTTTGCAGAATAGGGGTGTCCTTTTTTCCTGTATTTTGACCCTACTTAGATGTTTTGGGGGTTTTACCTGTCTAGGGTTAGAATGTTCATTTGTTATTCCTCGTACCGTAGGGCTTCCAGGAGAAAGATCCTAAGAGGATCTTGGAGACTATGGCCGCCTTCTCAATCCAGAATATCTAGGGTTGAGCTCTATTCGCTTGGCGTTTCCTTAGTCTTTGGACTTAGCCACTCTGGTTGACCCTAAGGCACTAGGGACAACAGCCACTGTGTGGCTTTCATCATTGCCTAGCACCCTTTTAATTTGGGAGTTGTATCCCGTTGTGGGTGTCTTAGGCACTCTGTATTTGGGACTCTTACGTGAGAGTTCAGTGTCCAAGCTGCCTTGGATATAACTATGATGCATCGCCTGGGTGTGAAGTCTACTCTGGAGGGGTAACCCGCTGGTTCCTCAGGGAGTATTACAGTTGTAACCTGGCTCCAAGTTCTGGGTGTCTGGGTTTATTTTCCTGGTCCTTGTCTTTGACTGGATTTTCTGGAGTTCTGTACCAGATCCTTTAGGGGTGGTTCGCGACAGCCCTGTTTCCGGTTCCGGAACATCTTTGGTTCCTACCGGCGAATATTTTTCTCTTAGAGAATTTGTCTTCTACTGGGCCGGCCGCAGTGGCCGGATGGTTCTGTCAGTATATGGCCGGGTTATAATACAATATATTTAATAATTATTCTTTAAAACAAATCTACAATAAAATGCATATAAAATTAATATAAATTCCTAAATTCTTTTTATTAGTTAGTTATAAACACATTGAATTATATTTATAGAAAGCCAGATTATGAATCGGATGATACACACTTATGCTGTTATAATATCCTTACAAAGATCATACAAATATATCTTTACATTTTACCTTATTCACAATAATCTCATTAAATAACCACAATAAAATACCAGAATCTTCTGTTCTTAACCAATAACTCTAGTTCAATGCTCAATATGGATTACCAACTTACTATGATTAATTAATAACTACCAGGGATATAATCACAATAACCAGTTTATGTACAGTTCTGAAAGAGTTCACTATAATAACTGACTTATAAATCCGGAGTATAAAACCCTCTCTAGTAAATAAATTATTTAGCAATAATGACTAGTTAAGACTACACAGAACTATGAAACACAAGCTTAAAACACTAATTGTGCCCTTTTAAATTTATCAGCTTCAATTAGACTGCAGCAGCAATTAATGTATTTCTTGATACTTTACAAGTTCACCAGTTTGAGAATTCAGTTAATATCCAAATATGTCTATCGTCATATGTTTAGAGTAATTATGCAAATTTGTGAGAGAATTAATCTTGATAGTCTCTTATCCACAGTGTGTCCCAACGTATTTGTCTTACAGAAAATTGTGTTTGCACACTGATCCTTCTATAAGCAAAGATGGCAGCCAGCATGATTGCAAAATAGTCACCAAGCAAAGTTTTTTTCCACCAAGGTCCCTCCCTCTCTCTCTGTGCAGGGTGTTTTTGTCTACGACAAAACTCCTCCTCACTTCTTAATCATTCGATAGATTTGGATACAAACTTTTCTTTGATTGTTTACTGGGAAATTTTATTTTCAACAGCCAAATGTTGGCTGTAATACTGGATTTAGGCCATCGGGGGTAGCAGACAAAGACAAACAGTTTCATTATATTGCTGCAGTTCAATTATCTAACCTATAAAATGTTTATCAAATACACTATTTCTTTATATTAATAAACCTGTCTGGTCATATATCTGTCTCACCTAATATAACTTAGCATGTATTTATAGAGGCCAAAGATGAACATACTTCTAGTATCATACTAGTAAGCAATTATACTGTAAATTATTTGGCTCTTCACAGAATCATTTCATTTAACATCCTGGCATTATATTGCATCTTAAATAAATACAGCACATTTCTAATAATTTTTGAGTGCATATATTCATGTTTATGATCAATATTCATAGGACATCTTGTTGTCTGAAAAATTAAGAAACAGATGTTATTTTAAAATAAACATTTATACATTTATTATACAGCCATTTATCAAGCTAAGCAAATATTTATCCAATATGTTACTGTTTCAGATAAATATATATATATATATATATATATATATATATATATATATATATATATATATATGTGTGTGTGTGTGTGTTTTTAATATGGTCTGTGTATTTTAAATTATTATGAAGATTTAGGCACAATTCCTTTATATGAGATTTATTTTTGCCATGTCATACAGAGACTTAAAACGCCAATTTGTCTGGGAGCTGAATATGGGAAACTCTGCAAGAGACAATTTACACCTAGGCGATATACGTCATTTCTTCTGCTAAAACTGGTTCTTTTTCTGAATCTGTTTAAGCGTCAAAATAAATCCGGTGAGACATTGTGTTAAAGGGACACTGAAGTCGATTTTTTTCTTTTGTAATTCAGAAAGAGCATGCAATTTTAAGCAACTTTCTAATTTACTCTTATTATCAATTTTTCTTCTTTCTCTTGCTATCATTATTTGAAGAAGGCATCTAAGCTTTTTTCTGGTTTCAGTACTCTGGACAGCACTTTTCTCTTGTAAGATGTATCGAGTCCACGGATTCATCCTTACTTGTGGGATATTCTCCTCCCCTACAGGAAGCGGCAAAGAGAGCACCCACAGCAGAGCTGCCTATATAGCTCCCCCCTTAGCTCCACCCCCCAGTCATTCTCTTTGCCTACTCTAAGTAACTAAGAAGTGTTGAGTGAGTGTGGTGACAAAAATGTTAGTTTTTTATTTCTCAAGCAAAAGTTTATTTTAAATGGTGCCGGTGTGTACTATTTACTCTTTGGCAGAAAAGATATGAAGATTTCTGCAAGGAGGATTATGATCTTAGCACTTTGTAACTAAGATCCATTGCTGTTCTCACAGGGGCTGAAGAGTACAGGAAAACTTCAGTTGGGGGAACGGTTTGCATGTTAAGCTGCATATGAGGTATGTTCAGTCTATATTTTTCTAGACAGACTGTGTTTATTCTAGAAAAGGCTGGCAATATCCCCATGGGGGAAGGGTAAGCTGTATTCTGACACTTGGATAGGAATTTCAGCTTGCTTGAAGGGTTCATTTGTTACTGGTCACACTGTTAGGAAAAAACGTTTTTGTTTGTTCAGTAAATGATGCAATTATAACGTTTTTTGAAGGGACTAAAGGGGTCATTGTGGCTTGTGTTAGGGTTTTTTAACCCACATGGTTAATTAAGAGACACTCTGGTGTTTTTCTAATAGGCCTCAAAACATCGAGTGAGGTGGGAGGGGCCTATTTCTCTTGTAAGATGTATTGAGTCCACGGATTTATCCATTACTTGTGGGATATTCTCCTTCCCAACAGGAAGTGGCAAAGAGAGCACCCACAACAGTGCTGCCTATATAGCTCCCCCCTTAACTCCACCCCCCAGTCATTCTCTTTGCCTACTCTAACTGCTAGGAAATGGTAATGAGTGTGGTGACAAAAATGTTAGTTTTTTATTTTCTCAAGCAAAAGTTTGTTATTTTCAATGGTACCGGTGCGTACTATTTACTCTCTGGCAGAAAAGGGATGAAGATTTCTGCAAGGAGGATTATGATCTTAGCACTTTGTAACTAAGATCCATTGCTGTTCTCACAAGGGCTGAAGAGTACAGGAAAAACTTTGGTTGGGGGAACAGTTTGCATGCTAAGCTGCATATGAGGTATGTTCAGGCTATATTTTTCTAGACAGACTGTTAATTCTAGAAAAGGCTGGTAATATTCCCATGAGGGAAGGGTAAGCTGTATTTCATTTGATTTACTTTGATTAAAGTCATAAAAGTTTCAGCTTACTTGAAGGGCTTGTTTGTTACTGGTGACACGATTTTTAAAAGATAAAAACGTTTTTATTTCTTCTGTTAAGTGTGATCAGTCCACGGGTCATCATTACTTCTGGGATATTACTCCTCCCCAACAGGAAGTGCAAGAGGATTCACCCAGCAGAGCTGCATATAGCTCCTCCCCTCTACGTCACTCCCAGTCATTCTCTTGCACCCAACGACTAGATAGGATGTGTGAGAGCACTATGGTGATTATACTTAGTTTTATATCTTCAATCAAAAGTTTGTTATTTTAAAATAGCACCGGAGTGTGTTATTACCTCTCTGGCAGAGTTTGAAGAAGAATCTACCAGAGTTTTGCTATGATTTTAGCCGGAGTAGTTAAGATCATATTGCTGTTCTCGGCCATCTGAGGAGTGAGGTAAACTTCAGATCAGGGGACAGCGGGCAGATGAATCTGCATAGAGGTATGTAGCAGTTTTTATTTTCTGACAATGGAATTGATGAGAAAATCCTGCCATACCGATATAATGTCATGTATGTATACTTTACACTTCAGTATTCTGGGGAATGGTACTTCACTAGAATTACACTGTAAGAAATACATAAAGCTGTTTAATAACTAGAGATTATGTTTAACGTTTTTGCTGGAATGTAAAATCGTTTTCATTTGCTGAGGTACTGTGTGAATAAATGTTTGGGCACTATTTTTCCACTTGGCAGTTGCTTAATCTGTTTTTCTGACAGTTTCTGTTCTCCCTCACTGCTGTGTGTGAGGGGGAGGGGCCGTTTTTTGGCGCTTTTTCTATGCATCAAATATTTCAGTCAGCAACTCATTGTATTCCCTGCATGATCCGGTTCATCTCTACAGAGCTCAGGGGTCTTCAAACTTATTTTGAGGGAGGTAATTTCTCTCAGCAGAGCTGTGAGAATTATAGTTTGACTGAGATAAAAAACGTTTATTCTGTAATTTGTTTCCTGCTTTCAGAATTTGTTATCTTTGCTAATGGGATTAAACCTTTGCTAAAGTTGTGTTGTTTACAAGGATTGAGGCTATAACTGTTTCAATTTATTAATTTTCAACTGTCATAGATCTTCTGTGCTTCTTAAAGGCACAGTACATTTTAATATTATTCTAATTGAATTGTATTTCCAAGTTGCAAGTTTATTTGCTAGTGTGTTAAACATGTCTGATTCAGAGGATGATACCTGTGTCATTTGTTGCAATGCCAAAGTGGAGCCCAATAGAAATTTATGTACTAACTGTATTGATGCTACTTTAAATAAAAGTCAATCTGTACAAATTGAACAAATTTCACCAAACAACGAGGGGAGAGTTATGCCGACTAACTCGCCTCACGTGTCAGTACCTACATCTCCCGCTCAGAGGGAGGTGCGTGATATTGTAGCGCCGAGTACATCTGGGCGGCCATTACAAATCACATTACAGGATATGGCTACTGTTATGACTGAGGTTTTGGCTAAATTACCAGAACTAAGAGGTAAGCGTGATCACTCTGGGGTGAGAACAGAGTGCGCTGATAATATTAGGGCCATGTCAGACACTGCGTCACAGGTGGCAGAACATGAGGACGGAGAACTTCATTCTGTGGGTGACGGTTCTGATCCAAACAGACTGGATTCAGATATTTCAAATTTTAAATTTAAACTGGAAAACCTCCGTGTATTACTAGGGGAGGTGTTAGCGGCTCTGAATGATTGTAACACAGTTGCAATACCAGAGAAAATGTGTAGGTTGGATAAATATTTTGCGGTACCAACGAGTACTGAGGTTTTTCCTATACCTAAGAGACTTACTGAAATTGTTACTAAGGAGTGGGATAGACCCGGTGTGCCGTTCTCACCCCCTCCGATATTTAGAAAAATGTTTCCAATAGACGCCACCACAAGGGACTTATGGCAAACGGTCCCTAAGGTGGAGGGAGCAGTTTCTACCTTAGCTAAGCGTACCACTATCCCGGTGGAGGATAGCTGTGCTTTTTCAGATCCAATGGATAAAAAGTTAGAGGGTTACCTTAAGAAAATGTTTGTTCAACAAGGTCTTATATTGCAACCCCTTGCATGCATTGCGCCGATCACGGCTGCAGCGGCATTCTGGATTGAGTCTCTGGAAGAGAACATTGGTTCAGCTACTCTGGACGACATTACGGACAGGCTTAGAGTCCTTAAACTAGCTAATTCATTCATTTCGGAGGCCGTAGTACATCTTACTAAACTTACGGCGAAGAATTCAGGATTCGCCATTCAGGCACGCAGGGCGCTGTGGCTAAAATCCTGGTCAGCTGATGTTACTTCTAAGTCTAAATTGCTTAATATACCTTTCAAAGGGCAGACCTTATTCGGGCCCGGGTTGAAAGAGATTATCGCTGACATTACAGGAGGTAAAGGCCATGCCCTGCCTCAGGACAAAGCCAAAGCCAAGACTAGACAGTCTAATTTTCGTTCCTTTCGTAATTTCAAAGCAGGAGCAGCATCAACTTCCTCTGCACCAAAACAGGAAGGAGCTGTTGCTCGCTACAGACAAGGCTGGAAACCTAACCAGTCCTGGAACAAGGGCAAGCAGACTAGGAAACCTGCTGCTGCCCCTAAAACAGCATGAATTGAGGGCCCCCGATCCGGGATCGGATCTAGTGGGGGGCAGACTTTCTCTCTTCGCCCAGGCTTGGGCAAGAGATGTTCAGGATCCCTGGGCGCTAGAGATAATATCTCAGGGATACCTTCTGGACTTCAAATACTCTCCTCCAAGAGAGAGATTTCATCTGTCAAGATTGTCAACAATCCAGACAAAGAAAGAGGCGTTTCTACGCTGCGTACAAGAGCTCTTGTTAATGGGAGTAATCCATCCAGTTCCACGATCGGAACAGGGACAGGGGTTTTACTCAAATCTGTTTGTGGTTCCCAAAAAAGAGGGAACTTTCAGACCAATCCTGGACTTAAAGATCCTAAACAAATTCCTAAGAGTTCCATCGTTCAAGATGGAGACTATTCGGACAATTTTACCTATGATCCAAGGGGGTCAATACATGACCACTGTAGATTTAAAAGATGCTTACCTTCACATACCGATTCACAAAGATCATTATTGGTACCTAAGGTTTGCCTTCCTAGACAGGCATTACCAGTTTGTGGCTCTTCCATTCGGATTGGCTACAGCTCCAAGAATCTTCACAAAGGTTCTGGGTGCTCTTCTGGCGGTTCTAAGACCGCGGGGAATCTCGGTAGCTCCATACCTAGACGACATTCTGATACAAGCTTCAAGCTTTCAAACTGCCAAGTCTCATACAGAGTTAGTGCTGGCATTTCTAAGGTCACATGGATGGAAGGTGAACGAAAAGAAAAGTTCACTCGTTCCACTCACAAGAGTTCCCTTCCTGGGGACTCTTATAGATTCTGTAGAAATGAAGATTTACCTGACAGAGGACAGGCTAACAAGACTTCAAAGTGCTTGCCGCACCCTTCATTCCATTCAACACCCGTCAGTGGCTCAATGCATGGAGGTAATCGGCTTAATGGTAGCGACAATGGACATAGTACCCTTTGCACGCTTACACCTCAGACCACTGCAACTGTGCATGCTAAGTCAGTGGAATGGGGATTACTCAGACTTATCCCCTTCTCTGAATCTGGATCAAGAGACCAGAAATTCTCTTCTATGGTGGCTTTCTCTGCCACATCTGTCCAGGGGGATGCCATTCAGCAGACCAGACTGGACAATTGTAACAACAGACGCCAGCCTTCTAGGTTGGGGTGCCGTCTGGAATTCTCTGAAGGCTCAGGGACAATGGAGTCAGGAGGAGAGTCTCCTGCCAATAAACATTCTGGAATTGAGAGCAGTTCTCAATGCCCTCCTGGCTTGGCCCCAGTTGACAACTCGGGGGTTCATCAGGTTTCAGTCGGACAACATCACGACTGTAGCTTACATCAACCATCAGGGAGGGACAAGAAGCTCCCTAGCTATGATGGAAGTATCAAAGATAATTTGCTGGGCAGAGTCTCACTCTTGCCACCTGTCAGCAATCCACATCCCGGGAGTGGAGAACTGGGAGGCGGATTTCTTAAGTCGTCAGACTTTTCATCCGGGGGAGTGGGAACTTCATCCGGAGGTCTTTGCCCAAATACTTCGACGTTGGGGCAAACCAGAGATAGATCTCATGGCGTCTCGACAGAACGCCAAGCTTCCTCGTTACGGGTCCAGATCCAGGGATCCAGGAGCAGTCCTGATAGATGCTCTGACAGCACCTTGGGACTTCAGGATGGCTTACGTGTTTCCACCCTTCCCGTTGCTTTCTCGATTGATTGCCAGAATCAAACAAGAGAGAGCATCAGTGATTCTAATAGCACCTGCGTGGCCACGCAGGACTTGGTATGCAGACCTGGTGGACATGTCATCCTGTCCACCTTGGTCTCTACCTCTGAAACAGGACCTTCTGATACAGGGTCCCTTCAAACATCAAAATCTAACTTCTCTGAAGCTGACTGCTTGGAAATTGAACGCTTGATTTTATCAAGACGTGGATTTTCTGAGTCAGTTATTGATACCTTAATACAGGCTAGGAAACCTGTTACCAGAAAGATTTACCATAAG
Source organism: Bombina bombina (assembly GCF_027579735.1). NCBI lineage: Eukaryota > Metazoa > Chordata > Amphibia > Anura > Bombinatoridae > Bombina > Bombina bombina. The sequence continues at coordinate 151,509,722 of NC_069503.1, forward strand.
ATATGGCGTAAATACCTATATTGGTGTGAATCCAAAGGTTACTCTTGGAGTAAGGTTAGGATTCCTAGGATATTGTCTTTTCTACAAGAAGGTTTAGAAAAGGGTTTATCTGCTAGTTCATTAAAGGGACAGATCTCAGCTCTGTCCATTCTGTTACACAAACGTCTGTCAGAAGTTCCTGACGTCCAGGCTTTTTGTCAGGCTTTGGCCAGAATTAAGCCTGTGTTTAAAACTGTTGCTCCACCATGGAGTTTAAACCTTGTTCTTAATGTTTTACAGGGCGTTCAGTTTGAACCCCTTCATTCCATTGATATAAAGTTCTTATCTTGGAAAGTTCTATTTTTAATGGCTATTTCCTCGGCTCGAAGAGTCTCTGAATTATCAGCCTTACATTGTGATTCTCCTTATTTGATTTTTCATTCGGATAAGGTAGTCCTGCGTACTAAACCTGGGTTCTTACCTAAGGTAGTTACTAACAGGAATATCAATCAAGAGATTGTTGTTCCTTCTTTATGCCCAAATCCTTCTTCAAAGAAGGAACGTCTACTGCACAACCTGGATGTAGTCCGTGCTCTAAAATTTTACTTACAGGCAACTAAGGAATTTCGACAAACGTCTTCTCTGTTTGTCATTTACTCTGGGCAGAGGAGAGGTCAAAAAGCTTCCGCTACCTCTCTTTCTTTTTGGCTTCGTAGCATAATTCGTTTAGCTTATGAGACTGCTGGACAGCAGCCTCCTGAAAGAATTACAGCTCATTCTACTAGAGCTGTGGCTTCCACTTGGGCCTTCAAGAATGAGGCCTCTGTTCAACAGATTTGCAAGGCTGTAACTTGGTCTTCGCTTCATACTTTTTCCAAATTTTACAAATTTGACACTTTTGCTTCTTCGGAGGCTATTTTTGGGAGAAAGGTTCTTCAGGCAGTGGTTCCTTCTGTATAAAGAGCCTGCCTATCCCTCCCGTCATCCGTGTACTTTTGCTTTGGTATTGGTATCCCAGAAGTAATGATGACCCGTGGACTGATCACACTTAACAGAAGAAAACATAATTTATGCTTACCTGATAAATTCCTTTCTTCTGTAGTGTGATCAGTCCACGGCCCGCCCTGTTTTTAAGGCAGGTAAATATTTTTTAATTTATACTCCAGTCACCACTTCACCCTTGGCTTTTCCTTTCTCGTTGGTCCTTGGTCGAATGACTGGGAGTGACGTAGAGGGGAGGAGCTATATGCAGCTCTGCTGGGTGAATCCTCTTGCACTTCCTGTTGGGGAGGAGTAATATCCCAGAAGTAATGATGACCCGTGGACTGATCACACTACAGAAGAAAGGAATTTATCAGGTAAGCATAAATTATGTTTTTTCAAAAGGAAAGCATTTTTAAACATTTTTTGTAAGGGACTGAGGGGTCATTGTGGCTTGTGTTTGGGTTTTTTAACCCACATAATTATTTAGAAGACACTCAGGTGTTTTCTTTTACTAGGCCTCAAAAAACCAGTGAGGTGGGAGGGGCCTATTTTCGGCCTCAGTTGTGCAGTTTTCTTTTTCTCTGAGTCATCCAACTGCTTCTCCAAGGGTTCTTGCTGTATTTGAGGGTTGTAAAGGAGGTTTTTTTTCCCCCACAAATCGTTCTGAAGGGCAGGTAGGAGCCACAGCAGAGCTGTGGCAGGGTGCTGAAAGTCTTTTTTACTGGTTTTGATGTTTTTTCAATCCGGTTTTGCCATTAAAGGGGTTAATTGGTTATTTGCATAGTTGTGCAAAGTTACTAAGGCTGTAGGATGCTACTGTAAAAATTTCATTAAGTTTACTGCTTTTTTTACACTGTTTTGCAGAACTTGTACAGTTTTTTTTCTCTTAAAGGCACAGTACCGTTTTATTTCTAAGAGTTTTTTACTTTGATTAAAGTGTTTTCCAAGCTTGCTTGTTGCATTGCTAGCCTGTTTAACATGTCTGACACCAAGGAAAATCCTTGTTCAATATGTTGGAAGTCATTGTGGAACCCCCTCTTAGAATGTGTCCCAAATGTACTGATATGTCTATAAATTATAAGGATCATATGTTAGCATTTAAAAATAGAGCTTTAAATGATTCTCAGTCAGATGCAAATGAAGGTTCGCCTTCTAGCTCTCCACAAGTGTCACAACCAGTAACACCCGCACACGTGACGCCAGGTACCTCTAGTGCGTCAGGTTCATTTACTTTGCATGACATGGCCACAGTTATGAATACAACCCTCACAGAGGTTTTATCCAAACTGCCTGGTTTACAAGGAAAGCAGGATAGTTCTGGGTTAAGGAAAAATACTGAGCTATCTCACGCTTTAGTAGCCGTATCTGATATGACCTCCCAATGCTTTGAAGGGGTGAGGGATTTGTTATCTGAGGGAGAGATTTCTGATTCAGGAAAGACACTTCCTCAGACAGATTCTGATATGACGGCCTTTAAATTTAAACTTGGAACACCTCCGTTTATTGCTTAAGGAGGTATTAGCAACTCTGGATGATTGTGACCCTATAGTAGTTCCAGAGAAATTGTGTAAAATGGATAAGTATTTAGAGGTTCCTGTTTACACTGATGTTTTTCCAGTCCCTAAGAGGATTGTAAATATTATTGCTAAGGGGTGGGATAAACCAGGTATTCCGTTCTCTCCCCCTCCTGTTTTAAAGAAAATGTTTCCTATATTTGACACCTTGCGGGACTCATGGCAGACTGTTCCTAAGGTGGAGGGAGCTATTTCTACTCTGTCTAAGCGTACAACTATACCTATTGAGGACAGTTGTGCTTTCAAAGATCCTATGGATAAAAAATTAGAGGGTCTTCTGAAGAAAATATTTGTTCAAGGTTTTTCTCTTCAACCTATTGCTTGCATCGTTCCTGTAACTACTGCAGCTGCTTTCTGGTTTCAAGCCCTAGAAGAGGCTCTTCAGATGGAGGCTCCTTTAGAAGAGATTTTGGATAGAAGTAAGGCTCTTAAGTTGGCTAATTCTTTTATTACAGATGCCGCATTTCAACTGGAAAAAAGTTCAGGTCTTGCCATTTTAGCACGCAGGGCGTTATGGCTTAAGTCCTGGTCTGCTGATGTGTCATCTAAATCTACGCTTTTGAACATCTCTTTCAAAGGAAAGACCCTTTTCGGGCCTGAACTGAAAGAGATTATTTTAGACATCACTGGAGGGAAGGGTCATGCCCTTCCTCAGGATAAATCAATTAAGACAAGGGCTAAGCAAAATAATTTTCGTTCCTTTCGGAACTTTAAAAGTGGTCCTGATTCAACTGCCTCTAATTCAAAGCAGGAGGGAAATTTTGCATAATCCAAGTCAGTCTGGAGACCTAACCAGACTTGGAACAAGGGTAAACAGCCCAAGAAGTCTGCTGCTGCCACCAAGACAGCATGAAGGGGTTGCCCCCGATCCAGGACCGGATCTAGTAGGGGGCAGACTCTCTCTCTTTGCTCAGGCTTGGGCAAGAGATGTTCACGATCCCTGGGTTTTAAAAAATGTGTCCTTGATTGTCTGCAAACCAGACAAAGAGAGAGGCATTCTTACGCTGTGTAGAAGACCTATATACCATGGGGGTGATTCTCCCAGTCCCAAGGGAGGAGCAGGGGCTAGGATGTTTCTCAAACCTGTTTGTGGTTCCCGAAAAAGAGGGAATTTTCAGACCAATCTTGGATCTCAAGATTCTAAACAAGTTCCTCAAAGTTCCATCTTTCAAGATGGAGACCATTCGGACTATTCTTCCTCTAATCCAGGAAGGTCAATATATGACTACCGTGGATTTAAAGGATGCTTATCTACACATCCCTATTCACAGATATCATCATTAATTTCTCAGAATTTTCACCAAGGTGCTAGGGTCCCTTCTGGCAGTTCTTCGTCCATGGGGCATAGCAGTGGCGCCTTATCTGGACGACATCTTAATTCAGGCGTCAACTTTCCAGCTGGCCAAATCTCATATGGACACCGTGTTGGCATTTCTGAGATCTCACGGGTGGAAGGTGAACATAAGGAAGAGTTCTCTCTTCCCTCAAACAAAAGTTTCCTTCTAGGAACTCTGATAGACTCGGTGGAAATGAAAATTTTTCTGATGGAGGTCAGAAAATCGAAGATCTTAACCATTTGCCGAGCTCTTCATTCAATTCCTCGGCCATCAGTGGTGCAGTGTATGGAGGTAATCGGTCTCATGGTAGCGGCAATGGACATAGTTCCTTTTGCCCGCCTACATCTCAGACCACTGCAACTAAGCATGCTCAAACAGTGGAATGGGGATTATGCAGATTTTTCTCCTCAACTGCATCTGGACCAGGAGACCAGAGATTCTCTTCTCTGGTGGTTGTCTCAGGACCACCTGTCTCAGGAAATGTGTTTCCACAGGCCAGAGTGGCTCATAGTAACGTCAGATGCCAGCCTGTTAGGCTGGGGTGCAGTCTGGAACTCCCTGAAAGTTCAGGGTTTATGGTCTCGGGAGGAATCGATTCTTCTGATAAACATTCTGGAACTGAGAGTGATTTTCAATACGCTTCAGGCGTGGCCTCAACTTGCTGCGGCCAAATTCATCAGGTTTCAGTCGGACAACATCACGACTGTAGCTTATATCAATCATCAGGGAGGAACAAGGAGTTCTCTAGCGATGATGGAAGTTACCAAAATAATTAGATGGGCAGATGATCACTCTTGCCATCTATCAGCGATCCACATACCAGGAGTAGAGAACTGGGAGGCGGATTTCCTGAGTCGTCAGACTTTTCATCCGGGGGAATGGGTACTTCATCCGGAGGTGTTTTCCCAGCTAATTCAGCTATGGGGCACGCCAGATTTGGATCTGATGGCGTCCCGTCAGAATGCCACACTTCCTCGTTACGGGTCCAGGTCTCGGGATCCCAAGGCGGTGTTGATAGATGTTCTAGCAGTGCCTTGGATTTTCAATCTGGCTTATGTATTCCCACAGTTTCCTCTCCTCCCACGTCTGGTTGCCAGAATCAAGCAGGAGAGAGCTTCGGTGATTCTGATAGCTCCTGCGTGGCCATGCAGGACTTGGTATGCAGACCTAGTGGACATGTCCTCGGTTCCACCGTGGACTCTGCCAATGAGACGGGACCTTCTAATCCGGGGTCCGTTCTCGCATCCAAATCTAATTTCTCTGCTTCTGACTGCTTGGAAATTGAACGCTTGATTTTAGCAAAGCGTGGTTTATCTGAGTCAGTCATTGATACCCTGATTCAGGCTAGAAAGCCTGTCACCAGGAAGATCTATCATAAGATTTGGAGCAAATATCTTTATTGGTGTGAATCCAAAGGTTACTCATGGAGTAAGGTAGGATTCCTAGAGTTTTGTCTTTTCTCCAAGAGGGTTTGGAGAAGGGATTATCAGCTAGTTTTCTAAAGGGGACAAATCTCTGCTTTGTCTATTTTACTACACAAACGTCTGGCAGATGTCCCAGACGTTGGAGCATTTAGTCAGACTTTGGTCAGAATTAAGCCTGTATTTAAATTGGTTGCTCCACCTTGGAGCTTAAATTTTGTTCTTAAGGTTCTTCAAGGGGTTCCTTTTGAATCCATGCATTCCATAGATATTAAGCTTTTATCTTGGAAAGTTTTGTTTCTATTAAGAATATCAATCAGGAGATTGTTGTTCCTTCTTTGTGTCCTAATTCTTCATCAAAAAAAGGGAACGTTTATTGCACAATCTTGATGTGGTTCATGCTTTAAAATTCTACTTACAAGCAACCAAAGATTTCCGTCAGACATCTTCATTGTTTGTTGTTTATTCTGATAAACGGAAAGGTCAAAGGGCTACGGCTACCTCTTTCTTTTTGGCTGAGAAGCATCATCTTGTTTGGCTTATGAGACTGCTGGACAGCAGCCTCCTGAAAGAATTACTGCTCATTTTACTAGAGCTGTGGCTTCCACATGGGTTTTTAAAAATGACGCGTCTGTTGAACAGATTTGTAAGGCGGCGACTTGGTCTTCGCTTCATACTTTTTCCAAATTTTCCAAATTTGATACTTTTGCTTCTTCGGAGGCTATTTTTGGTAGAAAGGTTCTTCAAGCAGTGGTGCCTTCTGTTTAAAGGTCCCTGTCTTGTCCCTCCCTTCATCCGTGTCCTAAAGCTTTGGTATTGGTATCCCACAAGTAATGGATGAATCTGTGGACTCGATACATCTTACAAGAGAAAACATAATTTATGCTTACCTGATAAATTCATTTCTCTTGTGATGTATCGAGTCCACGGCCCGCCCTGTTTTTTCTAAGACAGGCATTTGTATTTTTATTTTTGAAACTTTCAGTCACCACTGCACCCTATGGTTTCTTTTTCTTCCTAGCCTTCGGTCGAATGACTGGGGGGTGGAGTTAAGGGGGGAGCTATATAGGCAACTCTGCTGTGGGTGCTCTCTTTGCCACTTCCTGTTGGGAAGGAGAATATCCCACAAGTAATGGATGAATCCGTGGACTCGATACATCACAATAGAAATGAATTTATCAGGTAAGCATAAATTATGTTTTTCAAGCCTCAGTTTCTTTTCCTTAGAGACATCCAACTGCTTCTCTAGAGGTTCCTGCTGTGTTTGAGGGCTGTAAAGGAGTTTTTTCCCCCACAAATCGTTCTGAAGGGCAGGTAGGCGCCACAGCAGAGCTGTGGCAAGGTGCTGAAAGTCTTTTTTACCGGTTTTGACATTTTTTCAATCCGGTTTTGCCATTAAGGGGTTAATTGTTTATTTGCATGGTTGTGCAAAGTTACTAAGGCTGTAAGATACTACTGTAAAAATTTCGTTAAGTTTACTGCTTTTTTACACTGTTTTGCAGAACTTTTGCAGCTTTCTCTTGTAAAGGTGTATCCAGTCCACGGGTTCATCCATTACTTGTGGGATATTCTCCTTCCCAACAGGAAGCTGCAAGAGGACACCCACAGAAGAGCTGTCTATATAGCTCCTCCCCTAACTGCCACCCCCAGTCATTCTCTTGCAGCTCTCGACAAGAAAGGAAGTATCAAGAGAGATGTGGTGACTTAGTGTAGTTTTTACCTTCAATCAAAAGGTTATTTTTAAACGGTACCGGCGTTGTACTGTTTTTACTCTCAGGCAGAAATTGGAAAAAGACTTCTGCCTGGAGGTTTGATGATCTTAGCGGTTTGTAACTAAGGTCCATTGCTGTTCTCACACATAACTGAAGAGTATGGAAAGTAAACTTCAGTTGGGGGCACGGTCTGCAGATTGCCTGCTTTGAGGTATGTTCAGTATATTTTTTTCTAGAGAGATAAGGTCTAGAAAATGTTGACAGTGCCTGGTATATTTAAGGTAAGCCTGATACAGTGATTTAACAACAACTGGGATCATGCTTGCAAAAAGGGATAATGTTCATCTTAATACCTATATTACTTAGTGTAAAAACGTTTGCATGATTTATAAATAAAAACGTTTTTTCTCTGAGGGTGATAAATCTTTATTTGGGGCCTAGTTTCCACATGGCTTGTTAGATTACTCCTAGGAGTACCTTTTTAAGGCCCTCTGACTTTGAGTGCATGGTGGGAGGGGCCTATTTTCGTTTTCAGTCTGAGACATCCAGCTTCCCTGAAGGAGTCCTCTGGCTTATAGGACCTCTATAGAGGGTTTTGTTCCTGCAAAAATCGTTTTTAAGGGCAGGTAGGAGCCACAGCAGAGCTGTGGCAGTGTGTTTGATTGTTTAACAGGTTTATTGTTTTTCTAATTTGTTTTTGGGCCTGAGGGGTTAATCATCCATTTGCAAGTGGGTGCAATGCTGCTTTAGTCCCTTATACACACTGTAAAAATTTCGTGGAGTTTACAACTTTTTTTCACTGTTTTGCAGTTTATGTGGTAGTTTTTTTTCTCTTAAAGGCACAGTACCGTTTTTTATTATTGCTTTTTTCAAATTTATTAAAGTGTTTTCCAAGCTTGCTGGTCTCATTACTAGTCTGTTAAACATGTCTGACATAGAGGAAACTCCTTGTTCATTATGTTTAGAAGCCATTGTGGAACCCCCTCTTAGAATGTGTACCAAATGCACTGACCTTTCTATAAGTTATAAAGACCATATTATGGCTTTTAAAAATTTATCACCTGAGGTTTCTGAGACTGACAATAGGGAGGTTATGCCATCTAGCTCTCCCCACATGTCAGAACCTATAACTCCCGCTCAAGGGACGCCAAGTACATCTAGCGCGTCCAATGCGTTTACTTTACAAGACATGGCGGCAGTTATGAATCATACCCTCACAGAGGTATTGTCCAAACTGCCAGGGTTACAAGGAAAGTGGGACAGCTCTGGGGCTAGAACAAATACAGAGCTCTCTGACGCTTTAGTAGCTATGTCGGATATACCCTCACAATGTGCAGAAGTTGAAGCAGGAGAGCTTCTATCTGTGGGTCGCTTCTCTGATTCAGGGTAGGCGCTACTTCAGTCTGACTCTGAAATGACAGCATTTAAATTTAAGCTTGAACACCTCCGCGTGTTGCTCAGGGAGGTTTTAGCGACTCTGGATGACTGTGACACCATTGTCGTCCCAGAGAAATTGTGTAAAATGGACAAATACTTTGCAGTGCCTGTTTACACTGATGTTTTTTCAATCCCTAAGAGGTTTTCAGAAATTATTACTAAGGAATGGGATAGACCAGGTGTGCCGTTCTCTCCCCCTCCTGCTTTTAAGAAAATGTTTCCTATAGATGCCGCTACACGGGACTTGTGGCAGACGGTCCCTATGGTGGAGGGAGCAGTCTCTACCCTAGCTAAGCGTACAACTATTCCTGTCGAGGACAGTTGTGCTTTCCTAGATCCTATGGATAAGAAATTAGAGGGTTTCCTTAAGAAAATCTTTATACAACAAGGTTTTATTCTCCAGCCTCTTGCATGCATTGCCCCAGTCACTGCTGCAGCGGCTTTCTGGTTCGAGTCTCTGGAGGAGGCTTTACAGGTAGAGACCCCGTTGGATGATATCCTAGACAGGCTTAAAGCTCTTAAGTTAGCCAATTCATTTATTTCGGACGCCGTTTTTCATTTAACCAAGCTAACGGCTAAAAATTCAGGTTTTGCCATTCAGGCACGTAGGGCGCTATGGCTTAAATCCTGGTCAGCTGATGTCACTTCAAAGTCTAAACTTCTCAATATCCCCTTCAAAGGGCAGACCCTATTTGGGCCTGGACTGAAGGAGATCATTTCTGATATTACTGGAGGAAAAGGCCACGCCCTTCCCAAGGATAGGTCCAACAAGTTAAGGACCAAACAGACTAATTTTCGTTCCTTTCGAAACCTCAAGAGTGGCGCAGCTTCATCTTCCTCTTCTACAAAACAAGAGGGAAATTTTGCCCAGTCCAAGCCAGTCTGGAGACCTAACCAGGCTTGGAACAATGGGAAACAGGCCAAAAAGCCTGCTGCTGCCTCTAAGACAGCATGAAGGAGTAGCCCCCGATCTGGGACCGGATCTAGTGGGGGGCAGACTTTCTCTCTTCGCCCAGGCTTGGGCAAGAGACGTCCAGGATCCCTGGGCTCTGGAGATTGTTTCCCAGGGATAGCTTCTGGATTTCAAAGCTTCATTTCCAAAGGGGAGATTTCATCTCTCACAATTATCTGCAAACCAGATAAAGAGAGAGGCATTCTTACATTGCGTTCAAGACCTACTAGTTATGGGAGTGATCCACCCAGTTCCAAAGGAGGAACAGGGGCAGGGCTTCTATTCAAATCTGTTTATAGTTCCCAAGAAAGAGGGAACTTTCAGACCAATCTTGGATCTCAAGATCCTAAACAAATTTCTCAGGGTCCCATCCTTCAAGATGGAGACTATTCGAACCATCTTACCTATGATACCTATGATCCAGGAGGGTCAATATATGACTACCGTGGATTTAAAGGATGCTTGTCTACATATTCAAATACACAGGGATCATCATCAGTTTCTCAGGTTCGCCTTCCTAGACAGGCATTACCAGTTTGTGGCTCTTCCCTTCGGGTTAGCCACGGCACCAAGAATCTTTACGAAGGTTCTAGGGTCCCTTCTGGTGGTTCTAAGACCACGGGGTATAGCAGTAGCCCCTTACCTAGACGACATCCTGAAACAGGCGCCAACTTTTCATATCGCAAGGTCCGATACGGACATTGTTCTGGCATTCCTAAGGTCTCACGGGTGGAAGGTGAACGAAGGATAGAGTTCTCTCTCACCTCTCACAAGAGTTTCCTTCCTAGGAACTCTGATAGATTCAGTAGAAATTAAGATTTATCTGACAGAGGTCAGGTTGTCAAAACTTCTAACTTCCTGCCGTGCTCTTTATTCCATTTCTCGTCCGTCAGTGGCTCAGTGTATGGAGGTAATCAGATTAATGGTAGCGACAATGGACATAGTTCCGTTTGCCCGTCTACATCTCAGACCACTGCAACTTTGCATGCTCAATCAGTGGAATGGGGATTACACAGATTTGTCCCCTCTACTAAATCTGGATCAAGAGACCAGGGATTCTCTTCTCTGGTGGCTATCTCGGGTCCATCTGTCCAAGGGAATGAGTTTCCGCGGGCCAGAATGGACTATAGTAATGACAGATGCCAGCCTTATGGGCTGGGATGCAGTCTGGAACTCCCTGAAGGCTCAGGGTTCGTGGACTCAGGAGGAGGCCCTCCTTCCGATAATCATTCTGGACTAAGAGCGATATTCAATGCTCTTCAGGCTTGGCCTCAGCTAGCTGCGGTCAGGTTCATCAGATTTCAGTCGGACAACATCACGACTGTAGCCTATATCAACCATCAAGGGGGAACAATGAGCCCCCTGGCAATGTTGGAGGTTTCAAAGATAATTCTATGGGCAGAGGATCACTCTTGCCATCTCTCAGGTATCCATATCCCAGGAGTAGAGAACTGGGAGGCGGATTTTCTAAGGCCTAGATTTGGAGTTTGGCGGTAGCCGTGAAAACCAGCGTTAGAGGCTCCTAACGCTGGTTTTAGGCTACCGCCGGTATTTGGAGTCAGTCAAAAAAGGGTCTAACGCTCACTTTTCAGCTGCGACTTTTCCATACCGCAGATTCCCTTACGTAAATTGCGTATCCTATCTTTTCAATGGGATCTTTCTAACTCCGGTATTTAGAGTTGTGGCTGAAGTGAGCGTTAGAATTCTAACGACAAAACTCCAGCCGCAGAAAAAAGTCAGTAGTTAAGAGCTTTCTGGGCTAACGCCGGTTCATAAAGCTCTTAACTACTGTGCTCTAAAGTACACTAACACCCATAAACTACCTATGTACCCCTAAACCGAGGCCCCCCCACATCGCCGACACTCAATTAAATTTTTTTAACCCCTAATCTGCCGACCGCCACCTATGTTATACTTATGTACCCCTAATCTGCTGCCCCTAACACCGCCGACCCCTATATTATATTTATTAACCCCTAACCTGCCCCCCACAACGTCGCAGCCAGCTACCTACACTTATTAACCCCTAATCTGCCATCCGCACGCCGCCGCCAGCTACATTATAGCTATGTACCCCTAATCTGCTGCCTTTAACACCGCCGACCCCTATATTATATTTATTAACCCCTAATCTGCCGAGCGGACCGCACCGCTACTATAATAAAGTTATTAACCCCTAATCCGCCTCACTAACCCTATAATAAATAGTATTAACCCCTAATCTGCCCTCCCTAACATCGCCGACACCTAACTTCAATTATTAACCCCTAATCTGCCGACTGGAGCTCACCGCTATTCTAATAAATGTATTAACCCCTAAAGCTAAGTCTAACACTAACACCCCCCTAAGTTAAATATAATTTTAATCTAACGAAATTAATTAACTCTTCTTAAATAAATTATTCCTATTTAAAGCTAAATACTTACCTGTAAAATAAATCCTAATATAGCTACAATATAAATTATATTTATATTATAGCTATTTTAGGATTAATATTTATTTTACAGGTAACTTTGTATTTATTTTAACCAGGTACAATAGCTATTAAATACTTAAGAACTATTTAATAGCTAAAATAATTACAAATTTACCTGTAAAATAAATCCTAACCTAAGTTACAATTAAACCTAACACTACACTATCAATAAATAAATTAAATACAATTCCTACAAATAAATGCAATGAAATAAACTAACTAAAGTACAAAAAATAAAAAAGAACTAAGTTACAAAAATAAAAATTTTTTTTACAAACATTAGAAAAATATTACAACAATTTTAAACTAATTACACCTACTCTAAGCCCCCTAATAAAATAACAAAGCCCCCCAAAATAAAAAAATGCCCTACCCTATTCTAAATTACTAAAGTTCAAAGCTCTTTTACCTTACCAGCCCTGAACAGGGCCCTTTGCGGGGCATGCCCCAAGAAGTTCAGCTCTTTTGCCTGTAAAAAAAAAACATACAATACCCCCCCCCCCCAACATTACAACCCACCACCCAAACCTAACACTAAGCCCCTGAAGATCTCCCTACCTTGAGTCGTCTTCACCCAGCCGAGCCAAATTCTTCATCCAAGCGGAGCAAGAAGAGGTCCTCCATCCGATTGAAGTCTTCATCCAAGCTGCATCTTCTATCATCATCCATCCGGAGTGGAGCGGCAGCATCCTGAAGACCTCCGACGCGGAACATCCATCCTGGCCGACGACTGAACGACGAATGACGGTTCCTTTAAATGACGTCATCCAAGATGGCGTCCCTCGAATTCCGATTGGCTGATAGGATTCTATCAGCCAATCGGAATTAAGGTAAGGGATATTCTGATTGGCTGATGGAATCAGCCAATCAGAATCAAGTTCAATCCGATTGGCTGATCCAATCAGGGCTGGTAAGGTAAAAGAGCTTTGAACTTTAGTAATTTAGAATAGGGTAGGACATTTTTTTTATTTTGGGGGGCTTTGTTATTTTATTAGGGGCTTAGAGTAGGTGTAATTAGTTTAAAATTGTTGTAATATTTTTCTAATGTTTGTAAATATTTTTTTATTTTTTGTAACTTAGTTCTTTTTTATTTTTTGTACTTTAGTTTATTTCATTGTATTTATTTGTAGGAATTGTATTTAATTTATTTATTGATAGTGTAGTGTTAGGTTTAATTGTAACTTAGGTTAGGATTTATTTTACAGGTAAATTTGTAATTATTTTAACTATTTTAGCTATTAAATAGTTCTTAACTATTTAATAGCTATTGTACCTGGTTAAAATAAATACAAAGTTACCTGTAAAATAAATATTAATCCTAAAATAGCTATAATATCATTATAATTTATATTGTAGCTATATTAGGATTTATTTTACAGGTAAGTATTTAGCTTTAAATAGGAATAATTTATTTAATAAGAGTTAATTAATTTTGTTAGATTAAAATTATATTTAATTTAGGGGGGTGTTACTGTTAGCTTTAGGGGTTAATACATTTATTAGAATAGCGGTGAGCTCCAGTCGGCAGATTAGGGGTTAATAATTGAAGTTAGGTGTCGGCGATGTTAGGGAGGGCAGATTAGGGGTTAATACTATTTATTATAGGGTTAGTGAGGCGGATTAGGGGTTAATAACTTTATAATAATATCGGTGCGGTCCGGTCGGCAGATTAGGGGTTAATAAGTGTAGGCAGGTGGAGGCGACGTTGTGGGGGGCAGATTAGGGGTTAATAAATATAATATAGGGGTCGGCGGTGTTAGGGGCAGCAGATTAGGGGTACATAGGGGTAATGTAAGTAGCGTTGGTTTATGGAGCGGCAGATTAGGGGTTAATAATAATATGCAGGTGTCAGCGATAGCAGGGGCGGCAGAATAGGGGTTAATAAGTGTAAGGTTAGGGGTGTTTAGACTCGGGGTACATGTTAGAGTGTTAGGTGCAGACGTAGGAAGTGTTTCCCCATAGCAAACAATGGGGCTGCGTTAGAAGCTGAACGCGGCTTTTTTGCAGGTGTTAGGTTTTTTTTCAGCTCAAACAGCCCCATTGTTTCCTATGGGGGAATCGTGCACGAGCACGTTTTTGAGGCTGGCCGTGTCCGTAAGCAACTCTGGTATCGAGAGTTGAAGTTGCGTTAAATATGCTCTACGCTCCTTTTTTGGAGCCTAACGCAGCCATTCTGTGGACTCTCAATACCAGAGTTATTTTAAAGGTGCGGCCAGAAAAAAGCCAGCGTTAGATACGCGGCTCGTTACCGACAAAACTCTAAATCTAGCCGTAAGTCGGCAGACTTTTCATCCGGGGGAGTGGGAGCTCCATCCGGAGGTATTTGCCCAGTTGATCCAACTTTGGGGCAAACCAGAACTGGATCTCATGGCGTTTCGTCAGAACGCCAGTCTTCCTTGTTACGGGTCCAGGTCCAGGGATCCCAAGCAGCGCTGATAGATGCTCTAGCAGCGCCCTTGTCCTTCAGCCTGGCTTATGTGTTTCCACTGTTTCCTCTGCTCCCTTGTCTGATTGCCAAGATCAAGCAGGAGAGAGCTTCGGTGATCTTGATAGCCCCTGCGTGGCCACGCAGGACTTGGTATGCAGATCTTGTGGACATGTCATCCTTTCCACCATGGACTCTGCTGCTAAGGCAGGACCTTCTACTTCAAGGTTCCTTCAAACACCCAAATCTAATTTCTCTACGTCTGACTGCTTGGAGATTGAACGCTTGATTCTATCATTTCCGAATCAGTCATTGATACCTTAATTCAGGCTCGAAAGCATGTCACCAGGAAAATCTATCATAAGATAAGGTGTAAATATCTTCATTGGTGTGAATCCAAGGGTTACTCATGGAGTAAGGTCAGGATTCCTAAGATATTTTCTTTGATGTAATTAGCAAGAGTCCATGAGCTAGTGACGTATGGGATATACATTCCTACCAGGAGGGGCAAAGTTTCCCAAACCTCAAAATGCCTACAAATACACCCCTCACCACACCCACAAATCAGTTTTACAAACTTTGCCTCCTATGGAGGTGGTGAAGTAAGTTTGTGCTAGATTCTACGTTGATATGCGCTCCGCAGCAGGTTGGAGCCCGGTTTTCCTCTCAGCGTGCAGTGAATGTCAGAGGGATGTGAGGAGAGTATTGCCTGTTTGAATTCAATGATCTCCTTCTACGGGGTCTATTTCATAGGTTCTCTGTTATCGGTCGTGGAGATTCATCTCTTACCTCCCTTTTCAGATCGACGATATACTCTTATATATATATATACCATTACCTCTGCTGATTTTCGTTTCAGTACTGGTTTGGCTTTCTACAAACATGTAGATGAGTGTCCTGGGGTAAGTAAGTCTTATTTTCTGTGACACTCTAAGCTATGGTTGGGCACTTTTTTAATAAAGTTCTAAATATATGTATTCAAACATTTATTTGCCTTGACTAAGGATGTTCAACATTCCTTATTTTCAGACAGTCAGTTTCATATTTGGGATAATGCACTTGAATCAATTATTTTTCTTACCTTAAAAATTTGATTTTTTTTCCCTGTGGGCTGTTAGGCTCGCGGGGGCTGAAAATGCTTCATTTTATTGCGTCATTCTTGGCGCTGACTTTTTTGGCGCAAAAATGGTTTTCTGTTTCCGGCGTCATACGTTTCGCCGGAAGTTGCGTCATTTTTGACGTTCTTTTGCGCCAAAAATGTCGGCGTTCCGGATGTGGCGTCATTTTTGGCGCCAAAAGCATTTAGGCGCCAAATAATGTGGGCGTCTTATTTGGCGCTAAAAAAAAAATATGGGCGTCGCTTTTGTCTCCACATTATTTAAGTCTCATTTTTCTTTGCTTCTGGTTGCTAGAAGCTTGTTCCTTGGCATTTTTTCCCATTCCTGAAACTGTCATTTAAGGAATTTGATCAATTTTGCTTTATATGTTGTTTTTTTCTCTTACATATTGCAAGATGTCTCACGTTGCATCTGAGTCAGAAGATACTTCAGGAAAATCGCTGTCTGGTGCTGGAACTACCAAAGCTAAGTGTATCTGCTGTAAACTTTTGGTAGCTGTTCCTCCAGCTGTTGTTTGTATTAATTGTCATGACAAACTTGTTAATGCAGATAATATTTCCTTTAGTAATGTACCATTACCTGTTGCAGTTCCATCAACATCTAATGTTCAGAATGTTCCTGATAACATAAGAGATTTTGTTTCTGAATCCATCAAGAAGGCTATGTCTGTTATTCCTCCTTCTAGTAAACATAAAAAATCTTTTAAAACTTCTCTTTATACAGATGAATTTTTAAATGAACATCATCATTCTGATTCTAATGACTCTTCTGGTTCAGAGGATTCTGTCTCAGAGGTTGATGCTGATAAATCTTCATATTTATTTAAAATGGAATTTATTCGTTCTTTACTTAAAGAAGTACTAATTGCTTTAGAAATTGAGGATTCTGGTCCTCTTGATACTAAATCTAAACGTTTAGATAAGGTCTTTAAATCTCCTGTGGTTATTCCAGAAGTTTTTCCTGTTCCTGGTGCTATTTCTGAAGTAATTTCCAGAGAATGGAATAATTTGGGTAATTCATTTACTCCTTCTAAACGTTTTAAGCAATTATATCCTGTGCCGTCTGACAGATTAGAATTTTGGGACAAAATCCCTAAAGTTGATGGGGCTATTTCTACCCTTGCTAAACGTACTACTATTCCTACGTCAGATGTTACTTCGTTTAAGGATCCTTTAGATAGGAAAATTGAATCCTTTCTAAGAAAAGCTTATCTATGTTCAGGTAATCTTCTTAGACCTGCTATATCATTGGCTGATGTTGCTGCAGTTTCAACTTTTTGGTTGGAAACTTTAGCGCAACAAGTAACAGATCATGATTCTCATAATATTATTATTCTTCTTCAACATGCTAATAATTTTATCTGTGATGCCATTTTTGATATTATCAGAGTTGATGTCAGGTTTATTTATGTCTCTAGCTATTTTAGCTAGAAGAGCTTTATGGCTTAAAACTTGGAATGCTGATATGTCTTCTAAATCGACTCTACTTTCCATTTCTTTCCAGGGTAAAAAATTATTTGGTTCTCAGTTGGATTCTATTATCTCAACTGTTACTGGTGGGAAAGGAACTTTTTTACCACAGGATAAAAAATCTAAGGGTAAAAACAGGGCTAATAATCGTTTTCGTTCCTTTCGTTTCAACAAAGAACAAAAACCTGATCCTTCATCCTCAGGAGCAGTTTCAGTTTGGAAACCATCTCCAGTCTGGAATAAATCCAAGCCTTCTAGAAAAGCAAAGCTAGCTTCTAAGTCCACATGAAGGTGCAACCCTCATTCCAGCTCAGCTGGTAGGGGGCAGGTTACGTTTTTTCAAAGAAATTTGGATCAATTCTGTTCACAATCTTTGGATTCAGAAAATTGTTTCAGAAGGGTACAGAATTGGTTTCAAGATAAGACCTCCTGCAAAGAGATTTTTTCTTTCCCGTGTCCCAGTAAATCCAGTGAAAGCTCAAGCATTTCTGAAATGTGTTTCAGATCTAGAGTTGGCTGGAGTAATTATGCCAGTTCCAGTTCTGGAACAGGGGCTGGGGTTTTATTCTAATCTCTTCATTGTACCAAAGAAGGAGAATTCCTTCAGACCAGTTCTGGATCTAAAAATATTGAATCGTTATGTAAGGATACCAACCTTCAAAATGGTAACTGTATTATATGTCCACAATAGATTTACAGGATGCATATCTGCATATTCCGATTCATCCAGATCATTATCAGTTCCTGAGATTCTCTTTTCTGGACAAGCATTACCAGTTTGTGGCTCTGCCGTTTGGCCTAGCTACAGCTCCAAGAATTTTTACAAAAGTTCTCGGTGCCCTTCTGTCTGTAATCAGAGAACAGGGTATTGTGGTATTTCCTTATTTGGACGATATCTTGGTACTTGCTCAGTCTTTACATTTAGCAGAATCTCATACGAATCGACTTGTGTTGTTTCTTCAAGATCATGGTTGGAGGATCAATTCACTAAAAAGTTCATTGATTCCTCAGACAAGGGTAACCTTTCTGGGTTTCCAGATAGATTCAGTGTCCATGACTCTGTCTTTGACAGACAAGAGATGTCTAAAATTGATTTCAGCTTGTCGAAACCTTCAGTCACAATCATTCCCTTCGGTAGCCTTATGCATGGAAATTCTAGGTCTTATGACTGCTGCATCGGACGCGATCCCCTTTGCTCGTTTTCACATGCGACCTCTTCAGCTCTGTATGCTGAATCAATGGTGCAGGGATTACACAAAGATATCTCAATTAATATCTTTAAAACCGATTGTACGACACTCTCTAACGTGGTGGACAGATCACCATCGTTTAATTCAGGGGGCTTCTTTTGTTCTTCCGACCTGGACTGTAATTTCAACAGATGCAAGTCTTACAGGTTGGGGAGCTGTGTGGGGATCTCTGACGGCACAAGGAGTTTGGGAATCTCAGGAGGTGAGATTACCGATCAATATTTTGGAACTCCGTGCAATTTTCAGAGCTCTTCAGTCTTGGCCTCTTCTGAAGAGAGAATCGTTCATTTGTTTTCAGACAGACAATGTCACAACTGTGGCATACATCAATCATCAAGGAGGGACTCACAGTCCTCTGGCTATGAAATAAGTATCTCAAATTCTGGTTTGGGCGGAATCCAGCTCCTGTCTAATCTCTGCGGTTCATATCCCAGGTATAGACAATTGGGAAGCGGATTATCTCAGTCGCCAAACGTTGCATCCGGGCGAATGGTCTCTTCACCCAGAGGTATTTCTTCAGATTGTTCAAATGTGGGAGCTTCCAGAAATAGATCTGATGGCGTCTCATCTAAACAAGAAACTTCCCAGGTATCTGTCCAGATCCCGGGATCCTCAGGCGGAGGCAGTGGATGCATTATCACTTCCTTGGAAGTATCATCCTGCCTATATCTTTCCGCCTCTAGTTCTTCTTCCAAGAGTAATCTCCAAGATTCTGAAGGAATGCTCATTTGTTCTGCTGGTAGCTCCGGCATGGCCTCACAGGTTTTGGTATGCGGATCTTGTCCGGATGGCCTCTTGCCATCCGTGGACTCTTCCGTTAAGACCAGACCTTCTGTCACAAGGTCCTTTTTTCCATCAGGATCTGAAATCCTTAAATTTAAAGGTAAGACTTATATTTCTTGGTGTCTTTCTCATCATTTTTCTTGGCATTCTTTTAGAATTCCGAGAATTTTACAGTTTCTTCAGGATGGTTTAGATAAAGATTTATCCGCAAGTTCTTTGAAAGGACAAATCTCTGCTCTTTCTGTTCTTTTTCACAGAAAGATTGCTAATCTTCCTGATATTCATTGTTTTGTACAAGCTTTGGTTCGTATAAAACCTGTCATTAAGTCAATTTCTCCTCCTTGGAGTTTGAATTTGGTTCTGGGGGCTCTTCAAGCTCCTCCTTTTGAACCCATGCATTCATTGGACATTAAATTACTTTCTTGGAAAGTTTTGTTCCTTTTGGCGATCTCTTCTGCCAGAAGAGTCTCTGAATTATCTGCTCTTTCTTGTGAGTCTCCTTTTCTGATTTTTCATCAGGATAAGGTGGTGTTGCGAACTTCTTTTGAATTTTTACCTAAGGTTGTGAATTCCAACAACAGTAGAGAAATTGTGGTTCCCTCATTATGTCCTAATCCTAAGAATTCTAAGGAGAAATCGTTGCATTCTTTGGATGTTGTTAGAGCTTTGAAATATTATGTTGAAGCTACTAAGTCTTTCCGAAAGACTTCTAGTCTATTTGTTATCTTTTCCGGTTCTAGAAAAGGCCAGAAAGCTTCTGCCATTTCTTTGGCATCTTGGTTGAAATCTTTAATTCATCATGCCTATGTCGAGTCGGGTAAAACTCCGCCTCAAAGGATTACAGCTCATTCTACTAGGTCAGTTTCTACTTCCTGGGCGTTTAGGAATGAAGCTTCGGTTGATCAGATTTGCAAAGCAGCAACTTGGTCCTCTTTGCATACTTTTACTAAATTCTACCATTTTTATGTATTTTCTTCTTCTGAAGCAGTTTTTGGTAGAAAAGTACTTCAGGCAGCGGTTTCAGTTTGAATCTTCTGTTTATGTTTTTCATTAAACTTTATTTTGGGTGTGGATTATTTTCAGCAGGAATTGGCTGTCTTTATTTTATCCCTCCCTCTCTAGTGACTCTTGCGTGGAAAGATCCACATCTTGGGTAGTCATTATCCCATACGTCACTAGCTCATGGACTCTTGCTAATTACATGAAAGAAAACATAATTTATGTAAGAACTTACCTGATAAATTCATTTCTTTCATATTAGCAAGAGTCCATGAGGCCCGCCCTTTTTTGTGGTGGTTATGATTTTTTTGTATAAAGCACAATTATTCCAATTCCTTATTTTATATGCTTTCGCACTTTTTTCTTATCACCCCACTTCTTGGCTATTCGTTAAACTGATTTGTGGGTGTGGTGAGGGGTGTATTTGTAGGCATTTTGAGGTTTGGGAAACTTTGCCCCTCCTGGTAGGAATGTATATCCCATACGTCACTAGCTCATGGACTCTTGCTAATATGAAAGAAATTAATTTATCAGGTAAGTTCTTACATAAATTATGTTATCTTTTCTCCAAGAAGGATTGGAGAAGGGATTGTCAGCTAGTTCCTTAAAGGGACAGATTTCTGCTCGGTCTATTCTTTCGCACAAACGTCTGACTGAGGTTCCAGACGTTCAGGCATTTTGTCAGGCTTTAGTTAGAATCAAGCCTGTGTTTAAACCTGTTGCTCTGCCATGGAGTTTAAATTTAGTTTTTAAAGTTCTTCAAGGGGTTCCGTTTGAACCTTTGCATTCCATAGATATTAAGCTTTTATCTTGGAAAGTTCTATTTTTAGTAGCTATCTCCTCGGCTCGAAGAGTTTCGGAGTTATCTGCTTTACAATGTGATTCCCCTTATCTGATTTTCCATGCAGATAAGGTAGTGTTACGTACC
This sequence comes from Bombina bombina, assembly GCF_027579735.1. NCBI lineage: Eukaryota > Metazoa > Chordata > Amphibia > Anura > Bombinatoridae > Bombina > Bombina bombina. The sequence continues at coordinate 151,530,567 of NC_069503.1, forward strand.
AAACCTGGGTTTCTGCCTAAGTTGATATCTAATAAGAATTTCAATCAGGAGATTGTTGTTCCTTCCCTATGTCTTAATCCTTTTTCAAAGAAGGAACGTCTATTACACAATCTTGATGTGGTTCGTGCTTTAAAGTTTTATTTACAAGCTACGAAAGATTTTCGTCAAACATCTGCTTTGTTTGTTGTCTACTCTGGACAGAGGAGAGGCCAAAAGGCTTCGGCAACTTCTCTTTCCTTTTGGCTAAGAAGCATAATTTGCTTAGCTTATGAGACTGCTGGCCAGCAGCCTCCTGAAAGAATTACAGCTCATTCTACTAGAGCAGTAGCTTACACATGGGCTTTTAAACATGAGGCCTCTGTTGAACAGATTTGTATGGCGGCGACTTGGTCTTCGCTTCATACCTTTTCTAAATTCTATAAATCTGGTACTTTTGCTTCTTCGGAGGCTATTTTTGGGAGAAAGGTCTTACAGGCAGTGGTGCCTTCCGTTTAAGTTTCCTGCCTTGTCCCTCCCTTCATCCGTGTCCTAAAGCTTTGGTATTGGTATCCCACAAGTAATGGATGAACCCGTGGACTGGATACACCTTTACAAGAGAAAAAATTTTTTATGCTTACCTGATAAATTTATTTCTCTTGTGGTGTATCCAGTCCACGGCCCGCCCTGTCATTTTAAGGCAGGTGATTTTTATTTTTAAACTACAGTCACCACTGCACCCTATAGTTTCTCCTTTTTTTCTTGCTTGTCTTCGGTCGAATGACTGGGGGTGGCAGCTAGGGGAGGAGCTATATAGACAGCTCTGCTGTGGGTGTCCTCTTGCAGCTTCCTGTTGGGAAGGAGAATATCCCACAAGTAATGGATGAACCCTTGGACTGGATACACCACAAGAGAAATAAATTTATCTGGTAAGCATACATTTTATTTTTTGTTTTTTTTTCTCTTAAAGGCACAGTACCGTTTTATTTCTAAATGTTATTTACTTTGATTACAGTGTTTTCCAAGCTTGCTTGTTACATTACTAGCCTATTTAAAATGTCTGACACCAAGGAAAATCCTTGTTCAATATGTTTGGAAGCCATTGTGGAACCCCCTCTTAGAATGTGTCCTAATTGTACTGATATGTCTATAAATTATAAAGAACATATATTAGCACTTAAAAATAGAGCAATAGATGATTCTCAGTCAGAAGTAAATGAGGGTTCGCCATCTAGCTCTCCCCAAATGTCACAACCAGTAACGCCCGCATAAGTGATGCCAAGTACCTCTAGTGCGTCACATTCATTTACTTTACAAGACATGGCCACAGTTATGAATACAACCCTCACTGAGGTTTTATCCAAACTGCCTGGTTTACAAGGAAAGCGGGACAGCTCTGGGTTAAGGAAAAATGCTGAGCTGTCTCACGCTTTAGTAGCCGTATCTGATATGCCCTCACAATGCTCTGAAGGGGCGAGGGATTTGTTATCTGAGGGAGAAATTTCTGATTCAGGAAAGACGCTTCCTCAGACAGATTCTGATATGACGGCCTTTAAATTTAAGCTTGAACACCTCCGCTTATTGCTTAGGGAGGTATTAGCAACTCTAGATGATTGTGACCCTATAGTGGTCCCAGAGAAATTGTGTAAAATGGACAGATACTTAGAGGTTCCTGTTTACACTGATGTTTTTCCAGTCCCTAAGAGGATTGTGAATATTATTGCTAAGGAGTGGGATAGACCAGGTATTCCGTTCACTCCCCCTCCTGTTTTTAAGAAAATGTTTCCCATATCTGACACCATAAGGGACTCATGGCAGACAGTTCCTAAGGTGGAGGGAGCTATTTCTACTCTAAGCGTACAACTATACCTATCGAGGACAGTTGTTCTTTCAAAGATCCTATGGATAAAAAATTAGAGGGTCTCCTGAAGAAAATGTTTATTCATCAAGGTTTTTCTCTCCAACCTATTGCGTGCATTGTTCCTGTAACGACTGCAGCTGCTTTCTGGTTTGAGGCTCTAGAAGAGGCTCTTCAAATGGAGACTTTATTAGAGGAAATTATGGACAGAATTAAGGCACTTAAGTTGGCTAATTCTTTTATTACAGATGCAGCTTTTCAACTGGCTAAATTAGCGGCTAAGAATTCAGGTTTTGCCATTTTAGCGCGCAGGGCGTTATGGCTTAAGTCCTGGTCTGTGATGTGTCATCTAAATCTAAACTTTTGAACATTCCTTTCAAAGGTAAGACCCTATTCGGGCCTGAACTGAAAGAGATTATTTCAGACATCACTGGAGGGAAGGGTCATGCCCTCCCTCAGGATAGATCAAATAAGATGAGGGCCAAACAAAATCATTTTCGTTCCTTTCGGGACTTTAAGAGTGGTCCCGCTTCAGGTTCCTCTGCTACAAAGCAAGAGGGGAATTTTGCCCAATCCAAGTCAGTCTGGAGACCTAACCAGGCTTGGAACAAGGGTAAACAGGCCAAGAAGCCTGCAGCTGCCTCTAAGACAGCATGAAGGGGTAGCCCCCGATCCGGGACCGGATCTAGTAGGGGGCAGACTCTCTCTCTTCGCTCAGGCTTGGGCGAGAGATGTTCAGGATCCCTGGGCTTTAGAAATTGTGTCCCAGGGATATCTTCTGGAATTCAAGGGCTCCCTTCCAAGGGGGAGATTTCACATTTCTTGATTGTCTGTCTGTAAACCAGACAAAGAGAGAGGCGTTCTTACGCTGTGTAGAAGACCTACATACCATGGGGGTGATCCGCCCAGTCCCAAAGGAGGAACAGGGGCTAGGGTTTTATTCAAACCTGTTTGTGGTTCCCAAGAAAGAGGGAACTTTCAGACCAATCTTGGATCTCAAAATTCTAAACAAGTTTCTCAAAGTTCCATCATTCAAGATGGAGACTATTCAGACTATTCTACCTCTGATCCAGGAGGGTCAATATATGACTACCGTGGATTTATAGGATGCGTATCTACACATCCCTATTCACAGAGATCATCATCAATTCCTCAGATTCGCCTTTCTAAACAGGCATTACCAGTTTGTATCCCTTCCCTTTGGGTTGGCAACGGCTCCCAGAATTTTCACTAAAGTGCTAGGGTCCCTTCTGGCGGTTCTATGTCCACGGGGCATAGCAGTGGCACCTTATATAGACAACATCTTAATTCAGGCGTCGACTTTCCAGCTAGCCAAGTCTCACACAGACATCGTGTTGGCTTTTCTGACATCTCACGGGTGAAAGGTGAACATAAAGAGTTCTCTTCCCTCTTACAAGAGTTTCCTTCCTAGGGACTCTGATAGACTCGGTAGAAATGAAAATAGAGGTCAGAAAGTTAAAACTCCAAATATCCACTTGCCGAGCTCTTCATTCCATTCCTCGGCCATCAGTGGCTCAGTGTATGGAGGTAATCGGACTCATGGTAGCGGCAATGGACATAGTTCCTTTTGCCCGTCTACACCTCAGACCACTGCAACTATGCATGCTCAAACAGTGGAATGGGGATTATGCAGATTTATCTCCTCAACTGCATCTGGACCAGGAGACCAGAGATTCTCTTCTCTGGTGGTTGTCTCAGGACCACCTGTCTCAGGGAATGTGCTTCTGCAGGCCAGAGTGGCTCATTGTAACGACAGATACCAGCCTGCTAGGCTGGGGTGCAGTCTGGAACTCCCTAAAAGCCCTGCTAGGCTGGGGTGCAGTCTGGAACTCCCTGAAAGCACAGGGCTTATGGTCTCGGGAGGAAGCTCTCCTCCCGATAAACATTCTAGAACTGAGAGTGATATTCAATGCACTTCAGGCGTGGCCTCAGCTTGCTGCGGCCAAATTCATCAGGTTTCAGTCGGACAACATCACGACTGTAGCTTATATCAATCATCAGGGAGGAACAAGGAGTTCTCTAGCGATGATGGAGGTAACCAAAATAATCCGGTGGGCTGAGGATCACTCTTGCCATCTCTCAGCAATCCACATCCCAGGAGTAGAGAACTCGGAGGCGGATTTTCTAAGTCGTCAGACTTTTCATCCGGGGGAGTGGGAACTCCATCCGGAGGTATTTGCCCAGCTGATTCAGCTATGGGGCACACCAGAATTGGATCTGATGGCGTCTCATCAGAATGCCAAACTTCCTTGTTACGGGTCCAGGTCCCGGGATCCCAAGGCGGTACTGATAGATGCTCTAGCAGTGCCTTGGTCCTTCAATCTGGCCTATGTATTTCCACTGTTTCCTCTCCTTCCACGTCTGGTTGCCAGAATCAAGCAGGAGAGAGCTTTGTTAATTCTGATAGCACCTGCGTGGCCACGCAGAACTTGGTATGCAGACCTAGTGGACATGTCCTCGGTTCCACCAATGAGGCGGGACCTTCTAATCTAAGGTCCGTTCACGCATCCAAATCTAATTTCTCTGCGTCTGTCTGCTTGGAGATTGAGTGCATGATTTTATCAAAGCGTGGTTTCTCTGAATCGGTCATTGATACCCTGATTCAGGCTAGAAAGCCTGTCACCAGGAAGATTTATCATAAGATTTGGCGCAAATATCTTTATTGGTGTGAATCCAAAGGTTACTCGTGGAGTAAGATTAGGATTCCTAGAATATTGTCTTTTCTCCAAGAAGGTTTGGAGAAGGGATTATCTGCTAGTTCCCTAAAAGGACAAATATCTTCTTTGTCTATTCTACTTCACAAACGTCTGGGAGATGTCCCAGACATTAAAGCATTTAGTCAGGCCTTGGTCAGAATCAAGCCTGTATTTAAACCTGTTGCTCCACCATGGAGCCTAAATTTAGTTCTTAAAGTTCTTCAAGGGGTTCCGTTTGAACCTATGCATTCCATAGATATTAAGCTTCTATCTTGGAAAGTTTTGTTTTTAGTAGCTATCTCTTCAGCTCGAAGAGTTTCTGAGCTATCTGCTTTACAATGCGATTCCCCTTACCTTGTTTTCCATGCAGATAAGGTGGTTTTACGTACCAAACCTGGGTTTCTTCTTTCTAAGGTTGTTTCTAATAAGAATATCAATCAAGAGATTGTGGTTCCTTCTTTGTGTCCTAATCCTTCATCTAAGAAGGAACGTCTGTTACACAATCTTGATGTGGTTCGTGCTTTAAAATTCTACTTACAAGCAACTAAAGATTTCCGTCAAACATCTTCTTTGTTTGTTGTTTATTCTGGTAAATGGAGAGGTCAAAGGTCTACGGCTACCTCTTTCCTTTTGGCTGAAAAGCATCATCCGTTTGGCCTATGAGACTGCTGGACAGCAGCCTCCTGAAAGTATTACTGCTCATTCTACTAGAGCAGTGGCTTCCACATGGGCTTTTAAAAATGAGGCTTCTGTTAAACAGATTTGTAAGGCGGCGACTTGGTCTTCGCTTCATTCTTTTTTCCAAATTTTACAAATTCATACTTTTGCTTCTTCAGAGGCTATTTTTGGGAGAAAGGTTCTACAAGCAGTGGTGCCTTCCGTTTAAGGTCCCTGTCTTGTCCCTCCCTTCATCCATGTCCTATAGCTTTGGTATTGGTATCCCGCAAGTAAGGATGAATCCGTGGACTCTATACATCTTACAAGAGAAAACATAATTTATGCTTACCTGATAAATTTATTTCTCTTGTGATGTATCGATGTATCGAGTCCACGGCCCGCCCTGTTTTTTAAGACGGGCATATATATTTTTATTTTAAAACTTTCAGTCACCACTGCACCCTATGGTTTCTCCTTTTTCTTCCTAGCCTTCGGTCGAATGACTGGGGGGGTGGAGCTAAGGGGGGAGCTATATAGGCAGCTCTGATGTGGGTGCTCTCTTTGCCGCTTCCTGTAGGGGAGGGGAATATCCCACAAGTAAGGATGAATTCGTGGACTCGATACATCACAAGAGAAATAAATTTATCAGATAAGCATAAATTATGTTTTTTATTGTTTTTTATTGGTGGATGAATTTATCCACCAATCAGCAAGGACAACCCAGGTTGTTCAACAAAAATGGGCCGGCATCTAAACTTACATTCTTGCATTTCAAATAAAGATACCAAGAGAATGAAGAAAATTTGATAATAGGAGTAAATTAGAAAGTTGCTTAAAATGTCATGCTCAATCTGAATCACAGATTCCCTTTAAATTATCACATCTGTTGGCATATGCTTCTCTAAGATCAGAAAGAAATGGTGAGAATTTTCAAAGGGCTGTTTGTGATTAAACAGTTGTATAATTTAGCATATTGAGTGGGGGGGGGAGGAAAGGTTCCAGCTGAATCCTGATGTAATTAGCAAGGTATCTCATGTCTGAACCTCAGATTTGCAATATACAGAATGTATTCATCAAATAACATTAAGCATGCTCTACCTTAATATTTGATTGATTGCATACTGATTTTATCTTATTATATATAGATAGATATGTATTATCCACTGGCATTTACAGATACCCTGACAGTTCTGTCATTCGGTACTTGACCTGTTGAGTCTGTCTACAGCTTTATGCTCCATGCCTGTGGGCTGTGATGGTTTCGTTTTCACTCCTTTGGGGTGGATTCGGATGGTGTCCCACCATGGCTATGCTCTCATAGCTTAGTGGTTAGCATGCCTGACTTGTAAGTAATTGGTCAGGAGTTTGAATCTACTCATGGGTACCGTTCATTATTAATATGCTTCTTTGAAACCTGAAGGTCAAGAGTTTAAATACAGCTGTGGCTATGTACTTTCATTATGCTTGTCCTGCAAATAGCCTTGCCTAGGGCATCTTTATCCATAGTATCCGTCCGATGCTGGGAGGTACTTTTTCTTTCTCTGTTCAGTGGGGTTGTCTTGCATGCAGGATGTCGGAGTGAAGAGATGCATTTGTTGTGACATGCCATCTCTGTACTTTCAGTGGAGGGTCTCTCTTTGGGAGTGCCCTTAGTCTTCTTTAGGGAAGGGGGCTGCGTCTGGGTCTTGGAACCTAAGCTTTTTTTGGGGGGGGGGGCTGGTTCCCTCTCTTTTCCTTCCTGGAAGCCTTGATGTTCGGGGAATTTTATTTCCTTTGTCCTTTTGGGCATTATCAGTCACTTTTGGTGCAGGGTCCGTTGCCCGGAGCGAGGGTCTGGTATCTGTCTGATCTATTGATCTTTGGCTGCGTATCATAGTTTGATATTGTGAGCTTTCCTTAGGGGAGGCTTTGCGGTAGATCCTTTCTTGGCAGGTAGTTTCTCTACTGTTTTCCAGGTTCTGGTTTCTTCTTTCTGGTTCTTTTTGGGAAGGAGTTGATCTGCGCTTCTTGGAGTCCTTCTTGAGGATGGTCCTGTGCAGTTTAATACCTAGGATTGGTGTCTTGGGCCGCTAAGTCCTCTTATTGCTGCAGGACGCTTGTGGCTTGAGAGGAGTATATTTAGATATTTTGATGCTGTTTCAACGGTTTCCTGAGACAGTTTGTCTTCGTTTGTTTTTTCCTAGGTGCGAGTTAGCACTCTGCGTAGGGGAAGGGGCTTTCCTTCTCCCTTTTCAGTCTCAGGGCTTAATTAATCCTTGGATCTATGCAGATAGGATTTCTTTCATGTAATTGGCAAGAGTCCATGAGCTAGTGACATATGAGATATACAATCCTACCAGGAGGGGCAAAGTTTCCCAAACCTCAAAATACCTATAAATACACCCCTCACCACACCCACAATTCAGTTTTACAAACTTTGCCTCCTATGGAGGTGGTGAAGTAAGTTTGTGCTAAGATTTCTATGTTGATATGCGCTTCTCAGCATTTTTGAAGCCCGATTCCTCTCAGAGTACAGTGATTGTCAGAGGGATGTGAAGGGAGTATCACCTATTGAATGCAATGGTTTTCCTTCATAGGTTCTCTGTTATCGGTCGTAGAGATTCATCTCCTACCTCCATTTCCAGATCGACGATATACTCTCATATACCATTACCTCTACTGATAACTGTTTCAGTACTGGTTTGGCTATCTGCTATATGTGGATAAGTGTCTTTCTTTCATGTAATTAGCAAGAGTCCATGAGCTAGTGACGTATGGGATATACATTCCTACCAGGAGGGGCAAAGTTTCCCAAACCTCAAAATGCCTATAAATACACCCCTCACCACACCCACAATTCAGTTTTACAAACTTTGCCTCCGATGGAGGTGGTGAAGTAAGTTTGTGCTAGATTCTACGTTGATATGCGCTCCGCAGCAAGTTGGGGCCCGGTTTTCCTCTCAGCGTGCAGTGAATGTCAGAGGGATGTGAGGAGTATTGCCTATTTGAATGCAGTGATCTCCTTCTAAGGGGTCTATTTCATAGGTTCTCTGTTATCGGTCGTAGAGATTCATCTCTTACCTCCCTTTTCAGATCGACGATATACTCTTATATATACCATTACCTCTACTGATTCTCGTTTCAGTACTGGTTTGGCTATCTACTATATGTAGATGAGTGTCCTGGGGTAAGTAAGTCTTATTTTTTGTGACACTCCTAGCTATGGTTGGGCACTTTGTTTATAAAGTTCTAAATATATGTATTCAAACATTTATTTGCCTTGACTCAGAATGTTCAACTTTCCTTATTTTTCAGACAGTCAGTTTCATATTTGGGATAATGCATTTTAATTTAACATTTTTTCTTACCTTAAAATTTGACTTTTTTCCTGTGGGCTGTTAGGCTCGCGGGGGCTGAAAATGCTTCATTTTATTGCGTCATTCTTGGCGCGGACTTTTTTGGCGCAAAAATTCTATTTCCGTTTCCGGCGTCATACGTGTCGCCGGAAGTTGCGTCACTTTTTGACGTTATTTTGCGCCAAAAATGTCGGCGTTCCAGATGTGGCGTCATTTTTGGCGCCAAAAAGCATTTAGGCGCCAAATAATGTGGGCGTCTTATTTGGCGCGAAAAAATATGGGCGTCACTCTTGTCTCCACATTATTTCAGTCTCATTTTTTATTGCTTCTGGTTGCTAGAAGCTTGTTCTTTGGCATTTAAGGAATTTGATCAATTTTGCTTTATATATATGTTGTTTTTTCTCTTACATATTGCAAGATGTCTCACGTTGCATCTGAGTCAGAAGATACTACAGGAAAATAGCTGTCAAGTGCTGAATCTACCAAAGCTAAGTGTATCTGCTGTAAACTTTTGGTAGCTATTTCTCCAGCTGTTGTTTGTATTGATTGTCATGACAAACTTGTTAAAGCAGATAATATTTCCTTTAGTAAAGTACCATTGCCTGTTGCAGTTCCTTCAACATCTAAGGTGCAGAATGTTCCTGATAATATAAGAGATTTTGTTTCTGAATCCATAAAGAAGGCTATGTCTGTTATTTCTCCTTCTAGTAAACATAAAAAATCTTTTAAAACTTCTCTCCCTACAGATGAATTTTTAACTGAACATCATCATTCTGATTCTGATGATTCCTCTGGTTCAGAGGATTCTGTCTCAGAGGTTGATGCTGATAAATCTTCATATTTATTTAAAATGGAATTTATTCGTTCTTTACTTAAAGAAGTCCTAATTGCTTTAGAAATAGAGGATTCTGGTCCTCTTGATACTAAATCTAAACGTTTAAATAAGGTTTTTAAAACTCCTGTAGTTATTCCAGAAGTTTTTCCTGTCCCTGATGCTATTTCTGCAGTAATTTCCAAAGAATGGGATAATTTGGGTAATTCATTTACTCCTTCTAAACGTTTTAAGCAATTATATCCTGTGCCGCCTGACAGATTAGAATTTTGGGACAAGATCCCTAAAGTTGATGGGGCTATTTCTACCCTTGCTAAACGTACTACTATTCCTACGTCAGATGGTACTTCGTTTAAGGATCCTCTAGATAGGAAAATGGAGTCCTTTCTAAGAAAAGCTTATCTGTGTTCAGGTAATCTTCTTAGACCTGCTATATCTTTGGCTGATGTTGCTGCAGCTTCAACTTTTTGGTTGGAAACTTTAGCGCAACAAGTAACACATCGTGATTCTCATGATATTATTATTCTTCTTCAACATGCTAATAATTTTATCTGTGATGCCATTTTTGATATTATCAGAGTTGATGTCAGGTTTATGTCTCTAGCTATTTTAGCTAGAAGAGCTTTATGGCTTAAAACTTGGAATGCTGATATGGCTTCTAAATCAACTTTACTTTCCATTTCTTTCCAGGGTAACAAATTATTTGGTTCTCAGTTGGATTCCATTATTTCAACTGTTACTGGTGGGAAAGGAACTTTTTTACCACAGGATAAAAAATCTAAAGGTAAAAACAGGGCTAATAATCGTTTTCGTTCCTTTCGTTTCAACAAAGAACAAAAGCCTGATCCTTCATCCTCAGGAGCAGTTTCAGTTTGGAGACCATCTCCAGTCTGGAATAAATCCAAGCCAGCTAGAAAGGCAAAGCCTGCTTCTAAGTCCACATGAAGGTGCGGCCCTCATTCCAGCTCAGCTGGTAGGGGGCAGGTTACGTTTTTTCAAAGAAATTTGGGTCAATTCTGTTCACAATCTTTGGATTCAGAGCATTGTTTCAGAAGGGTACAGAATTGGTTTCAAGGTGAGACCTCCTGCAAAGAGATTTTTTCTTTCCCGTGTCCCAGTAAATCTAGTAAAAGCTCAAGCATTTCTGAAATGTGTTTCAGATCTAGAGTTGACTGGAGTAATTATGCCAGTTCCAGTTTCGGAACAGGGGATGGGGTTTTATTCAAATCTCTTCATTGTACCAAAGAAGGAGAATTCCTTCAGACCAGTTCTGGATCTAAAAATATTGAATCGTTATGTAAGGATACCAACATTCAAGATGGTAACTGTAAGGACTATCTTACCTTTTGTTCAGCAAGGGAATTATATGTCCACAATAGATTTACAGGATGCATATCTGCATATTCCGATTCATCCAGATCACTATCAGTTTCTGAGATTCTCTTTCCTAGACAAGCATTACCAGTTTGTGGCTCTGCCGTTTGGCCTAGCTACAGCTCCAAGAATTTTTACAAAGGTTCTCGGTGCCCTGCTGTCTGTAATCAGAGAACAGGGTATTGTGGTATTTCCTTATTTGGACGATATCTTGGTACTTGCTCAGTCTTTACATTTAGCAGAATCTCATACGAATCGACTTGTGTTGTTTCTTCAAGATCATGGTTGGAGGATCAATTTACCAAAAAGTTCTTTGATTCCTCAGACAAAGGTAACCTTTCTGGGTTTCCAGATGGATTCAGTGTCCATGACTCTGTCTTTAACAGACAAAAGACGTTTAAAATTGATTATAGCTTGTCGAAACCTTCAGTCACAATCATTCCCTTCGGTAGCCTTATGCATGGAAATTCTAGGTCTTATGACTGCTGCATCGGACGCAATCCCCTTTGCTCGTTTTCACATGCGACCTCTTCAGCTCTGTATGCTGAAGCAATGGTGCAAGGATTACACGAAGATATCTCAATTAATATCTTTAAAACCGATTGTTCGACACTCTCTAACATGGTGGACAGATCACCATCGTTTAATTCAGGGGGCTTCTTTTGTGCTTCCGACCTGGACTGTAATTTCAACAGATGCAAGTCTCACAGGTTGGGGAGCTGTGTGGGGATCTCTGACGGCACAAGGAGTTTGGGAATCTCAGGAAGTGAGATTACCGATCAATATTTTGGAACTCCGGGCAATTTTCAGAGCTCTTCAGTTTTGGCCTCTTCTGAAGAGAGAATCGTTCATTTGTTTTCAGACAGACAATGTCACAACTGTGGCATACATCAATCATCAAGGAGGGACTCACAGTCCTCTGGCTATGAAAGAAGTATCTCGAATTTTGGTTTGGGCGGAATCCAGCTCCTGTCTAATCTCTGCGGTTCATATTCCAGGTGTAGACAATTGGGAAGCGGATTATCTCAGTCGCCAAACGTTGCATCCGGGCGAATGGTCTCTTCACCCAGAGGTATTTCTTCAGATTGTTCAAATGTGGGAACTTCCAGAAATAGATCTGATGGCGTCCCATCTAAACAAGAAACTTCCCAGGTATCTGTCCAGATCCCGGGATCCTCAGGCGGAGGCAGTGGATGCATTATCACTTCCCTGGAAGTATCATCCTGCCTATATCTTTCCGCCTCTAGTTCTTCCAAGAGTAATCTCCAAGATTCTGAAGGAATGCTCGTTTGTTCTCCTGGTAGCTCCGGCATGGCCTCACAGGTTTTGGTATGCGGATCTTGTCCGGATGGCCTCTTGCCAACCGTGGACTCTTCCGTTAAGACCAGACCTTCTGTCACAAGGTCCTTTTTTCCATCAGGATCTGAAATCCTTAAATTTAAAGGTATGGAGATTGAACGCTTGATTCTTGGTCAAAGAGGTTTCTCTGACTCTGTGATTAATACTATGTTACAGGCTCGTAAATCTGTATCTCGAGAGATATATTATAGAGTCTGGAAGACTTATATTTCTTGGTGTCTTTCTCATCATTTTTCCTGGCATTCTTTTAGAATACCGAGAATTTTACAGTTCCTTCAGGATGGTTTAGATAAGGGTTTGTCCGCAAGTTCTTTGAAAGGACAAATCTCTGCTCTTTCTGTTCTTTTTCACAGAAAGATTGCTATTCTTCCTGATATTCATTGTTTTGTACAAGCTTTGGTTCGTATAAAACCTGTCATTAAGTCAATTTCTCCTCCTTGGAGTTTGAATTTGGTTCTGGGAGCTCTTCAAGCTCCTCCCTTTGAACCTATGCATTCATTGGACATTAAATTACTTTCTTGGAAAGTTTTGTTCCTTTTGGCCATCTCTTCTGCCAGAAGAGTTTCTGAATTATCTGCTCTTTCTTGTGAGTCTCCTTTTCTGATTTTTCATCAGGATAAGGCGGTGTTGCGAACTTCTTTTGAATTTTTACCTAAAGTTGTGAATTCCAACAACATTAGTAGAGAAATTGTGGTTCCTTCATTATGTCCTAATCCTAAGAATTCTAAGGAGAAATCGTTGCATTCTTTAGATGTTGTTAGAGCTTTGAAATATTATGTTGAAGCTACGAAATCTTTTCGTAAGACTTCTAGTCTATTTGTTATCTTTTCCGGTTCTAGAAAAGGCCAGAAAGCTTCTGCCATTTCTTTGGCATCTTGGTTGAAATCTTTAATTCATCTTGCTTATGTTGAGTCGGGTAAGACTCCGCCTCAGAGAATTACAGCTCATTCTACTAGGTCAGTTTCTACTTCCTGGGCGTTTAGGAATGAAGCTTCGGTTGACCAGATCTGCAAAGCAGCTACTTGGTCCTCTTTGCATACTTTTACTAAATTCTACCATTTTGATGTATTTTCTTCTTCTGAAGCAGTCTTTGGTAGAAAAGTACTTCAGGCAGCGGTTTCAGTTTGAATCTTCTGCTTATGTTTTTCGTTAAACTTTATTTTGGGTGTGGATTTTTCAGCAGGAATTGGCTGTCTTTATTTTATCCCTCCCTCTCTAGTGACTCTTGTGTGGAAAGATCCACTTCTTGGGTAGTCATTATCCCATACGTCACTAGCTCATGGACTCTTGCTAATTACATGAAAGAAAACATAATTTATGTAAGAACTTTCCTGATAAATTCATTTCTTTCATATTAGCAAGAGTCCATGAGGCCCGCCCTTTTTTTGTGGTGGTTATGATTTTGTATAAAGCACAATTATTCCAATTCCTTATTTTATATGCTTTCGCACTTTTTTTCTTATCACCCCACTTCTTGGCTATTCGTTAAACTGAATTGTGGGTGTGGTGAGGGGTGTATTTATAGGCATTTTGAGGTTTGGGAAACTTTGCCCCTCCTGGTAGGAATGTATATCCCATACGTCACTAGCTCATGGACTCTTGCTAATATGAAAGAAATGAATTTATCAGGTAAGTTCTTACATAAATTATGTTTTTTGGTAAGTATGTTTTCATTACTTAAGACACTCTCGGCTATGGTTTGGCACTTTATGTATTTATATAAAGTTCGAAATATATGTATTTTACTTATATTTGCCATGATTCAGGTTTCCAGTATATTTCCTTTTTGCAGACTGTCAGTTTCATATCTGGGAAATGTTTTTTTATTAAAATGTATTTCTTACCTGGGGTATAGTCTCTTTTTCAAATTGACTGTTTTAAATTCGCGGGCAGAATTAGGCTTGCGAGGGCGCAAAATGCCAAAGTTTGTTCCGTCATTCTTGGCGCAAGATTTTTTGGCGTGAAGTTACGTTCGTTGACGCAAATTCATCATTTCCGGCGTCTTAGTTGACGCCGTGTCCTTCACAAGGTTGCATCATCTGTGACGCGAATGTGTCATTTCCGGACGTTATTTAAGACCCCATTCCTTTTTGCCTCTTGCCTTTTTCTATGTCAGACGGCTATGCTGTTTGCAATTTTTCCCATTCCTGAAACTGCCATATAAGGAAATTGATAAGTTTGCTTTATATGTTGTTTTTTTCTCTTACATTTGCAAGATGTCTCAATCTGATCCTGCCTCAGAATTCACTGTTGGATCCCGCTGCCTGATAACAGTTCTACCAAAGCTAAGTGCATTTGTTGTGAACTTGTGGAGATTATACCTCAAGCTGTGGCTTGTAATAGTTGTCATGATAAACTTTTACATGCAGAAAATGTGTCCATCAGTAGTAGTTCATTACCTGTTGCTGTTCCCTCAACATCTAATACACAAGATATACCTGTAAATTTAAAAGAATGTATTTTTTATTCTATTCAGAATGCTTTTGTCTGCCATTCCGCCTTCTAATAAATGTAAAGGTCTTTTAAAACTTCTCATAGAGTTGATGAAATTTCAAATGACCAGCAACATACTGCTTTATCCTTCTCTGATGAGGATCTATCTGATTCAGAAGATCCTGCCTCAGATATTGACACTGACAAATCCTCTTATTTAAAATGGAGTATATATTCTTTATTAAAAGAAGTGTTGATTACATTAGATATGGAGGAAACCAGTCCTCTTTGTATTAAAACTAGTAAACATTTAAATTCTGTTTATAAACCTCCTGTGGTTATTCCAGAGGTATTTTCAGTTCCTGATGCTATTTCTGCTATGATTTCTAAAAAAATAGATTAGGCCTGGTACTTCTTTTATTCCTTCTTCAAGGTTTAAAAAATTATATCCTTTGCCAGCAGTTAGATTGGAGTTTTTGGAAAAGATCCCCAAAGTTGATGGGGCTATCTCTACTGTTGCTAAAGTACTACTATTCCTACGGAAGATAGTACTTCTTTTAAAGATCCTTTAGATAGGAAACTTGAATCTTATCTAAGGAAAGCTTATTTATATTCAGGTCATCTTCTTAGGCCTGCAATTTCTTTGGCTGATGTTGCAGCTGCTTCAACTTTTTGGTTGGAAACTTTAGCGCAACAAGTATCTGATCATGATTTGTCTAGCATTAAGTTGATTCAACATGCTAATTGTTACAAAAGCATTAGTTTTCATTGTGTATCTTTAAGTGCTATTTCCACCGTTCAGCCCTATTTGCAGCCGTTCGTATGGTTCAGCACAAATCCTTTGTGTAAACATATAGGTGGCCGCCATTTTGGGACTTTGCACGTGTTCGCGGCCATCTTATATGCGAACAGCGGTGTTTGCCAGCAACCATCTGGAACTGCAACAATGCACCGTATAAGTGGTTTAACTGTTACCCGAGGGGAGGGGATGTGTGGGTTGTACCAAATGTGTGATTGGTGAATTTATGCCTCCCCCTGGGAGTGTCCTGTTTGCATGTAACCTCAATAAAAAGCAGGCTGGGCATCCCAGCTCTCAGTTCTTGGTTGACCCTCAAATCTCAGCTTTGACTCGTTTGTGTGGGCAGAAGGGTATCCTAGCGGTACCACAGCTAGGGGGATTATTCTATATTTACACGACTCGTATAGAAGAGTATGGAAAGCAGCTTCTCCCCTCTTCAGCAATAGGAATCCAGGCTACTAAGCGGTCCATCTCTCAGCAAGACTGAGGGTAACCGTAACATTTGGCGGCAGTGGTGGGATTATCCTGGATTTCCTAGGAGAGGTACAGAATGGATGGAGAGCGCTTACGAAAAATTGAAGCGTACAACCCTAAAGGATTTACTTGAAAGCAGAGGGGGGTACGCCAGCAACCGGACGAGGAGAGAGCTGATCGCAGAATTGACTGAACTGGATCAGAGCTTCACAATGGCGGAAACACCGACCACGATTAGTGACGAAAAAACCAGGATTGTGCGGGAGAGGCTCTCACTATACGGGCCGAACCCCTCCATGGAATTGGTGCAACAGTTGATGGCGGAAGCGGACGAGGATATACGAAGGACTCGAGCCCACGAACTCAACCTAGCGAACGCACACCGCCATGCTGAAGCCCCGCAGGTAATCATCCCTGTCGAAAATGCTGGGAGGCCCAAGATACCCTATGCGGCATTTCGACCCTTCCTAGAGAGCGAGACATGGATTGATGAATATTTGGCGGACTTCGAAAGGCAATGTGCCCTGCACCAGATTCCCAACAGAGAGTGGCCCACGATATTGTCTGGGAAACTATCCGGGCGAGCCCTGGAATCCTTTCGCACTCTGGGTGCTGAGGAAGTGACACAGTATGAGCTAGTTAAAGAGACACTGTTACGATGGTACACTGTAACTCCAGACACGTATCGCCGACAGTTTCGGGGCACGAAAAAGAAGCCTAACGATACCCATATGGAATGGGTGCACCGAATGCGGAGAGCGGCAAATCACTGGATGAGCGGAAGTAAAGCGGTGACTGGTGAGGAAATTTTACAATTGTTTCTCATATCGTCCTGCCCAGCCCTCTGTGTTAACCAAGAGGCCCCTATGGAGGAATATTTGGGGCCGCTTCACGAGGCGGACCCTGTATATGCTACTTCAGATAACGGCTAGCACCATCGGCAGAAGGTATGGCTCGAGGGGCGATCTACTGAGGGATTGAGAGACACAGGGGCTACTATCACGCTGGTACAGAGTCATTTGGTGCTGGAGCACCAGCGATCAGGACAGACTGTGGCCGTTAGAGTGGTGGGGGGGATGTGTACAAAATTCCAACCGCTAAAGTGCATCTTGATTGGGGAGCGGGAAAGGGGGCTGTGAACGTGGGCATAACGAATAATTTACCTGCCGAAGTACTACTGGGCAACGATTTGGGCCCCATGACTTCTGCCTATGCTCCAGTATAAAACAACGAGGCGAACCCCGTGACTACACGAGCCCAAGCCCGGACGGAGCGAGAACTCTCACCAGTGCGGGAGACACAGGTAAGACCTACCCCGACCTTGCCTGACATGTTAGGCGCCATACCCTGGGACACCCCAGATGCTTTCGAGACAGAGTCTAAGACTGACCCGACCTTACAAAATTACCGGGAACGAGCAGAGAGCGGAGGGGGCAGGGCAGATAACGAAACATTTTTATGGGAAAAAGGGAAACTATACCGCTTGACAGAGAAAAGGGGACAGCGTAGGCGACAGCTGGTAGTGCCCCATAAATACCGTCAAGAAATCCTCAAGATAGGCCACGACATCCCCTTAGCAGGCCACCTAGCTGTAACCCTTACACTACACCGCATTACTCACACGTTCTTTTGGCCAGGGGTACACGCTGACGTTAGAACTTACTGTAATACCTGCGATGTGTGTCAACGAGTAGGAAGGCGAGGCGATCACCCTAAAGCCCATCTCGTAAATATGCCCATTGTAGAGGAACCCTTCAGCAGGGTGGCTATTGACCTAGTGGGACCACTGGCTACCCCTAGTCCCTCCGGTAAGCACTACATTCTTACCGTAGTGGACTACGCTACCAGGTACCCAGAGGCTGTCGCCCTATCCAACATACAAGCGGATACAGTAGCGAATGCACTTGTACAGGTGTTCTCCCGGGTAGGGTTTCCAAAAGAAATCCTATCCGACCGAGGCACCCAATTTACGACTGAGTTGACCCAACAACTCTGGCAGGTTTGCAAAATTAAGTACCTCCTGAGCTCCCCATACCACCCCCAGACGAACGGGCTGTGTGAGAGGTTCAATGGGACCCTCAAGCAAATGCTCAAGATGTTCACTCAGGAATACCGAGACTGGGAACGCTTCCTGCCGCACCTCCTATTTGCTTATCGGGAGGTGCCCCAGGAGACGACAGGGTTCTCTCCCTTCGAGTTGCTCTATGGAAGAAAGGTACGGGGACCCCTAAGCCTGATCCGGGAGCACTGGGAGGGAGAGATGGAGACTGACGGTGTCCCCATTGTGCCATACGTGCTGGAACTCAGGGACTGAATGGAGCAATTAGCCAAATCAGTGCGGGATAATCTCCAGTCGGCCCAGAGAAGACAGAAGGTATGGTACGATCGGGGGGCCCGAAAGAGAATCTTCACCATAGGACAAAAGATGTTAGTACTTAAGCCGGTGAAGACAGACAAATTGCAGGCGTCCTGGCAGGGCCCCTACCAGATCGTAGAGAAAAGGGGAGACACCACTTATGTGATAGCTAGCTGCCAAGACAACAATCTTAGAAAGACATTCCATGTAAACATGCTCAAGGAATATTTTGAGCGACCAGAGAACGTGGCGGCCGTATGTTGTTCCCCTCAGGAAGACCCCGACAGTCTACCCATTCCAGACCTATTAGAAAAGAGTCTCCCCACAGGTATAGTAGCTCAGGTTCAGATAGGAGACCGACTTAGCCCCACTGAAAGGGAGCAGCTCAACCAACTCCTACAGTCCAAACACCTCACCTTCTCCCCGAAGCCAGGGTACACTACCTTAACCACCCATCAGGTAGATACTCCGGGACAAGCTCCCTTGCGCCAGGCTCCGTACCGAATCCCTGAAGCAGTTAGGACAGGAATGAGGAAGGAGATCGATGAGATGCTCCAACTCAGAGTAATTGAGCCCTCCGATAGTCCCTGGGCCTCCCCAGTTGTCTTGGTGCCCAAGAAAGATGGGACAACCCGGTTCTGCGTAGACTATCGGAGGCTCAATGAAAAGACAGTGACGGACGCTTACCCTATGCCCAGGGTAGACGAGCTACTCGATCGTATAGCCAGGGGAAATTACCTGACCACTATTGACCTCTGCAAAGGTTACTGGCAGATTCCCCTGGCCCCGGAGTCTATCCCCAAGTCGGCATTCGTCACCCCATTTGGCTTATATCCATTTAAGGTAATGCCGTTTGGGATGAAGAATGCCCCCACTACATTCCAGCGCTTGGTGGATAGGCTCCTGGATGGCTTCCAGAGTTTTGCTTGCTCATACCTGGACAACATAGCGATCCACAGTGAGTCCTGGGAGGACCACTTAGCTCACGTAGGAATGGTTCTGGATCAGATCCGGGCTGCTGGTTTGACTCTGAAGCCAGAAAAATGCCACTTTGGGATTGCCGAGGTACAGTACCTGGGTCACCGGGTGGGGTGTGGAAAACAGCGACCAGAGCCGGCCAAGATAGAAGCTGTCGCCAATTGGCCCACCCCCATCACTAAGACTCAGGTCCTAGCCTTCCTGGGCACGGCAGGGTACTACAGACAGTTTGTACCAGACTACAGCACACTTGCTAAACCCCTGCCTGACTTGACCAAGAAAAACTTACCTCGACAGGTCCTGTGGTCTCCCCACTGTGAAGCGGCTTTCAGGGCTCTCAAAAATGCTCTAATTAACGCTCCTGTCTTGGCGGCCCCGGCCCTTAACAAGCGTTTTATCGTCCATACAGATGCTTCCATGTTCGGGCTGAAAGCCGTCCTCAGCCAAGTAGGCGAAGACGGAGGGGAGCATCCAGTTGCCTACATCAGCCGGAAGCTCCTGCCCCGCAAAGTCAGCTATGCAGCGGTCGAAAAGGAGTGTTTGGCTTTGGTGTGGGCATTAAAGAAATTGACTCCCTATTTGTATGGGCAGGAGTTCACTCTGGTCACCGACCATAACCCGTTGGTGTGGCTGACCCGGGTCTCTGGAGATAACGGCAGGCTATTACGTTGGAGTTTATCATTGCAACCCTTCAATTTCACCATTACTTACAGACCCGGGAAACAGAATGGCAACGCCGACGGGTTGTCCAGACAAACCAACCTCAGCCCAGCATAACCAGCAGTCTGGACAGCCTTAGTCTGCCCCGAAGAGGGGTCAGACAGTGTCTGCTAGAGTGTTCCACAGAAAGGGAGCACTGTTACAAAAGCATTAGTTTTCATTGTGTACCTTTAAGTGCTATTTCCACCGTTCAGCCCTATTTGCAGCCGTTCGTATGGTTCAGCACGAATCCTTTGTGTAAACATATAGGTGGCCGCCATTTTGGGACTCTGCATGTGTTCGCGGCCATCTTACATGGGAACAGAGGTGTTTGCCAGCAACCATCTGGAACTGCAACAATTCACCGTATAAGTGGTTTAACTGTTACCTGAGGGGAGGTGATGTGTGGGTTGTACCAAATGTGTGATTGGTGATTTTATGCCTCCCCCTGGGAGTGTCCTGTTTGCATGTAACCTCAATAAAAAGCAGGCTGGGCATCCCAGCTCTCAGTTCTTGGTTGACCCTCAAATCGCAGCTTTGACTCGTTTTTGTGGGCAGAAGGGTATCCTAGCGGTACCACAGCTAGGGGGATTATTCTATATTTACATGACTCGTATAGAAGAGTATGGAAAGCAGCTTCTCCCCTCTTCAGCAATGGGAATCCAGGCTACTAAGCGGTCCATCTCTCATCAAGACTGAGGGTAACCGTAACACTAATAATTTCATTTGTGATGCCATTTTTGATATCATCAAAATTGATGTTAGATATATGTCTTTAGCTATTTTAGCTAGAAGAGCTTTGTGGCTCAAATCTTGGAATGCTGATATGACTTCTAAGTCCAGATTGCTTTCTCTTTCTTTCCAAGGTAATAAATTATTTGGTTCTCATTTGGATTCAATAATTTCAACTGTCACTGGGGGGAAGGGAGTTTTTTTTTTGCCTCAGGATAAAAAACCTAAAGGTAAATCTAAAGCTTCTAACCGTTTTTGTTCCTTTCGACATAAGGAACAAAAATCTAATCCTTCCCCAAAGGAATCTGTTTCCAATTGGAAGCCTTCCTCAAATTGGAATAAATCCAAGCCATTTAAGAGATCAAAGCCAGCCCCCAAGTCTGCATGAAGGTGCAGCCCTCATTCCAGCTCAACTGGTAGGGGGCAGATTAAGATTTTTCAAAGATGTTTGGATCAGTTCGGTCCAAAATCATTGTGAGAAGATTTTTTCTCTCACACATTCCAGCGAACCCAGTAAAGGCTCAGGCTTTTCTGAAGTGTGTTTCAGACCTGGAGTTATCAGGGGTAATCATGTCAGTTCCATTTCAGGAACAGGGTCTGGGGTTTTATTCAAATCTATTCATTGTCCCAAAGAAAGAAAATTCATTCAGACCTGTTTTGGATCTAAAGATTTTGAATCAATAGGTAAGAGTACCAACTTTCCAGATGGTGACTATAAGGACTATTCTGCCTTTTGTTCAGCAAGGGCATTATATGTCCACAAATAGACTTACAGGATGCATATCTTCATATTCCGATTCATCCAATTTGTTGCTCTTCCTTTTGGCCTAGCGACAGCTCAAAGAATCTTTTCAAAGGTTCTCGGTGCCCTACTCCCACTAATCAGAGAGCAGGGTATTACGGTGTTTCCTTATTTGGACAATATCTTGGTACTCACTCAGTCTTTACGTTCTGCAGAATCTCACGTGAATCAACTAGTGTTGTTTCTTCAAAGACATGGTTGGAGGATCAATTTACCAAAAAGTTCTTTGATTCCTCAGACAAAGGTAACCTTGTTAGGTTTCCAGATAGATTCAGTGTCCATGACTTTGTCTCTAACAGACAAGAGACGTTTGAAATTGGTTGCAGCCTGTCGGAACCTTCAGTCTCAGTCATTCCCTTCAGTAGCTATGTGCATGGAGGTTTTAGGTCTCATGACTGCAGCATCAGACGCGATTCCCTTTGCTCGTTTTCATGAGACCTCTCCAATTTTATATGCTGAATCAATGGTGCATGGATTATACAAGGCTATCACAATTAATATCCTTAAATCCCAATGTTCGACTTTCTCTGACTTGGTGGTTAGATCACCATCGTATAATTCTAGGGGCCTCTTTTGTTTGTCCAACCTGGACTGTGATTACAACAGATGCGAGTCTTTCAGGTTGGGGAGCTGCTTGGGGATCTCTGACAGCACAAGGGGTTTGGAAATCTCAAGAGGCGAGATTACCAATCAAAATTTTGGAACTCCGTGCAATTCTCAGGGCTCTTCAGTTTTGGCCTCTGTTGAAGAGAGAACCGTTCATTTGTTTTCAGACAGACAATATCACAACTGGGGTGGCATATGTCAATCATCAGGGTGGGACTCACAGTCCTCAAGCTATGAAAGAAGTATCTCGGATACTTGTTTGGGTGGAATCCAGCTCCTGTCTAATTTCTGCGGTTCATATCTCAGGTATAGACAATTGGGAAGCGGATTATCTCAATCGTCAGACTTTACATCCAGGAGAATGGTCTCTCCACCCAGATGTGTGTAATCAAATTGTTCAGATGTGGGGGCTTCCAGAAATAGATCTGATGGATTCTCATCTAAACAAAAAACTTCCCAGGTACCTGTCTAGGTCCAAGGATCCTCAGGCGGAAGCAGTGGATGCGTTGACACTTCCTTGGTGTTATCAACCGGCTTATATTTTCCCGCCTCTATTTCTTCTTCCAAGAGTGATCTTCAAAATCATCATAGAGCAATTGTTTGTGCTGCTGGTGGCTCCAGCATGGCCTCACAGGTTTTGGTATGCGGATCTTGTTCGGATGTCCAGTTGCCAACCTTGGCCACTTCCATTAAGCCTTCTTTCTCAAGGTCCGTTTTTCCATCAGGATCTCAAATCATTAAATTTGAAGGTATGGAAATTGAACGCTTAGTGCTTAGTCATAGAGGTTTCTCTGACTCAGTGATTAATACTATGTTGCAGGCTCATAAATTTGTCTCTAGAAAGATTTATTATCGAGTTTGGAAGACTTACATTTCATGGTGTTCTCATAAATTATCTTGGCATTTTTTTAGAATTCCTAAAATTTTACAGTTTCTTCAGGATGGTTTGGATAAAGGTTTGTCTGCAAGTTCATTGAAAGGACAAAGCTCTGCTCTTTTTGTTTTATTCCACAGGAAAATTGCTAAACTTCCTGATATTCATTGTTGTACAGGCTTTGTTTCGTATCAAGCCTGTCATTAAATCAATCTCTCCTCCTTGGAGTCTTAATTTGGTTTTGAAGGCTTTACAGGCTCCTCCATTTGAGCCTATGCATTCTTTGGACATTAAACTACTTTCTTGGAAAGTCTTGATCCTTTTGGCCATCTCTTCTGCTAGAAGAGTTTCTGAATTATCTGCTCTCTTGTGAATCAACTTTTTTTGATTTTTCATCAGGATAAGGCAGTTTTGCGGACTTCATTTAAATTATTACCTAAGGTTGTAAATTCTAACAACATTAATAAAGAAATTGTTGTCCCTTCTTTGTGTCTGTCAGGGTTTTTTCCCTGTTTTGTTTGCCATGTTCTGCTGGCAGCCATTTTACTCACCTCTCTTCCTGACTATTGTGCATTGTGGGGGATGCTGCTCATTTCCTGCACTTCCTTTTATGGCCAGACTGGTGTGCATCATCCGTGTGAGACAGGATGCAGTCTCAGAATTGTGATGTCATCACTTTAAAGGGCCTCTGTTCAGTATGCTTTGCCTTTGCGTTGTCTCAGACCTGTTTGTGAGAGTTCCTGTGTATTACCTGGCTGCCTGGCGTCCTTACGTCCTTCCTGGTTCCTGGCTTGTTCCTGACATCCTTACGTCCTTCCTGGTTACTGGCTTGTTCCTGACTCTGCTGTTTTCCTTGTTCCTGATTCCAGCTCGTCTGACTATTCGCTTTGGCTCCTGACTCGGCTCGTCTGACTACCAGCTCTGGTTTTGACTCCTGGCTTATTTGACTTGTGGACTTATTATTATTTTTTGCTATTAATAAAGGTGTGATTATTTTTGCACTTCTCGTCTCAGTCTGATTCCTGGCACCCTGACATTACGCAAAGGCCATGAATCCTGATGGTGATAATTATCAACCTTTACCTGCCATCATTTCCAGGATGGATGTACAAGATCACCGCTTGGATCAATTTGCACTAGCCCTACAAACCCTGCTGACTCGCACTGCACATTTGGACCAAAGTGTCCCGCAAGTAATGGCTGCTCATGTTTCCGCTGCTGCACCTATGCCTACCAGGAGCATGTCCGATTCTGCACCTCTACCTCAGCGATATGGTGGCGATCCTATTCAGTGCAGAGGGTTTTTGAACCAGGGTGGCATTTACTTTGAGATGTTACCTCAGGCGTTTCCCTCTGACAGAGCTAAGGTGGGATTTCTCATCTCGTTACTCTCTGACACAGCTCTTGTCTGGGCTAATCCCTAGTGGGAGACTAATAAACCTGTGATTTCAAATTACCCTGAATTTGTGGCCTCTTTACGAAGGGTATTTGATGTTCCGGCTCCTCCTCCTCCTCTGCTGTTAAACGACTCATGTCCATTCAGCAAGGTACAAGATCTGTTGCTCAGTATGCTATTGAGTTCCGTACGCTTGCCGCAGAGGTAGGTTGGAACAATGAAGCCCTTGTTGCCGCCTTCTTTCATGGGCTCTCTGATGCGATTAAAGACAAAGTTTCTGTCAGAGATTTACCAGAGGATCTCGAGGCATTGGTATCTTTTTTTAATTTTTTTATCCTAATTGACATCAGACTCAGAGAGAGGCCTTCTTTCAAGAAGCGCTTGTGGAAGCCTCCTGTTCCGTTGTCTCCTACGTGTTCGTTCCCACCCATGCATCCCTCTCCTCCCATGCCTTCTGGTTCCGAGTCACCAGGTACTGCTGAGCCGATGCGGTTGGGATTCACGTGTCTCTCCGCGGCGGAGAGGGCCTTTAGGAGGAGGGAGGGGCTCTGACTCTATTGTGGGTTACAGGGCCACCTTTTGAAGTCTTGTCCTACACAGCCGGGAAATGCTCACACCTAAGCTCCTGTCGGGGGCAGACCTTGGGTGGTTTATTCTCGTCCCCGGAACCGCTTAAGGAGAAACCTTTGGTCACGGTTGTCCATTCCTGGGTGGACTCCTCCATAGTCACTCAGGCTCTTGTTGACTCCGGTGCTGCAGGCTATTTCATTGACAGTGCTTTTGTATCAAAGCACTCCATTCCTGTTTTGCCTCGGTCCGTTCCACTTGATATTGAGACCATTGATGGCAGGCCCCTTCAGCCCGCACTCGTTACTCACGAAACTGCTCCATTGTCCATGGCTGTTGGGGCACTCCATTTTGAAACCCTCCAGTTCCAGGTGATAAACTCTCTGCATTTTCCGGATGTTCTGGGTTTGTCCCTGGCTCCAAAAGCACAATCCCAGTCTCGACTGGCACAGGTCCGAAATTTTGTCGTGGTCCCCGCAATGTATTTCCACGTATCTTCGGAAACCAGTTAGTCTTGTGCACTTCTTCGGTATCTCAATTGCCAGAGGAGTACCGAGAGTTCCTAGACGTGTTTGACAAGGTGCGTGCCGGTACGTTGCCTCCTCACCGGTCTTACGATTGTGCCATAGACCTGCAACTCGGAGCCATTCCTCCTCGGCCGGGTGTACCCTCTGTCTGTTACAGAGAATTGTGCTACGGAGGAGTATGTTGCCGATGCTCTGTCGTGGGGGATCATCTGCAAATCCTGCTCTCCTGCAGGGGCTGGCTTCTTCATTGTGAAGAAAAAGGGTGGCGAGTTATGACCATGCATCGATTATAGGGGTCTTAATCATCTTAGCATTAAGAATGCTTACCGTATTCCGCTCATTATGGAACTCTTTGACCGCCTCAAGGGAGCTACGGTCTTTACTAAACTTGATTTGAGAGGAGCATACAATCTTGTTAGGATTAAGGAGGGCCACGAATGGAAAAATGGCATTTAACACCAGGAGCGGGCATTATGAGTATCTTGTAATGCCCTTTGGCCTATGTAATGCTCCTGCTGTTTTTCAGGAATTTATTAATGATGTGCTATGAGATATGTTGCAACAGTGTGTTGTGGTGTACTTAGATGACATCCTCATACACTCACCCACACTTGAGGCTCATCGTTCTGATGTTACACGGGTTCTTCAGAGACTACGTGAGAATGGTCTGTTTTGTAAACTAGAGAAATGTGAGTTCCATCAGACTCAAGTAACCTTCCTAGGTTATGTTGTCTCTGTTGCAGGGTTCTCCATGGATCCTGACAAGTTATCTGCAGTTCTGCAGTGGTCTCGTCCAGTTGGTCTTCGGTCTATTCAACGTTTTTTTGGGGTTCGCCAATTACTATAGAAAGTTTATTAAAAACTTTTCTTCCTTGGTCAAACCTATCACAGACATGACCCGTAAAGAGAATGATCCACTCCATTGGTCACCTACTCCCATTAAGGCCTTTGATAGTATTAAGACTGCCTTTGCTGCCGTTCCAGTTCTGGCTCATCCTAACCCTGTCCTGCCTTTCTTTCTTGAGGTTGATGTGTCTGAGACTGGAGCAGATGCCCTCTTGTCTCATCGTCCTACGCCTGATGGTTCCTTGCATCCGTGTGGTTTCTTCTCTAAGAAATTGTCTCCAGCGGAGTGCAATTATGAAATTGGCGACAGGGAATTACTGGCCATAATTTTGGCACTCAAGGAATGGAGGCATCTTCTTGAGGGTACTAGCATGCCAGTGCTCATTCTTACTGACCACAAGAATTTAACTTATCTATCTGAAGCAAAACGTTTTTCGCCCCGACAGGCCAGATGGGCGCTATTTTTGTTTCAGTTTAATTATGTGGTCTCCTACCTGCCTGGTAGTAAGAATGGTTAGGGCTGATGCCCTCTCTCGACAATTTCCCCTCTGTCCAAGGAGGAGTCTGTACCTACTCCAGTTATACCTCCTGACCATATTTTGGCTACCATACGTACTAATTTGACTTCTCCCTTGGGGGAGGAGATTCTGGCTGCACAAACCAATGTACCTCCTGAGAAACCTAGTGGTAAGTGTTTTGTGTCTGAGAATCTTTGAACTAAACTTTTGCACACTTACCACTATCCTAAAGCCGCAGGTCACCCAGGCAAGAACCAAATGATTTGGTCTGTCACTCGACAATTCTGGTGGCCAGGTCTTCGTTCTGATGTTGCTGTGTATGTTGCCTCCTGCTCAGTTTGTGCACAGAATAAGACTCCTCAACTGCTTCCTGTGGGTCTTCTTCAACCTATTGCTAATGGTTAGCGTCCTTGGACACATCTTTCCATGGACTTAATTGTCGAGCTCCCTGTTTCCAATGGCAATACCGTTTATCCTTATGGTGGTTGACCGTTTTTCTAAAATGTCACATTGCATTCCCTTGATTAAGCTGCCTACCGCTCAGGAGCTTGCTTCAATTTTTGCCCGGGAGGTCTTCTGTTTACATGGGTTACACAAGGAGATAGTGTCGGATCGTGGTAGCCAGTTTGTCTCCAGATTTTGGCGTTCCTTTTGTGTCAAATGGGGATCCAGCTTTCCTTCTCCTCGGCATATCACCCTCAATCCAATGGGGCTGCGGAATGGTCTAATCAAGCTCTGGAACAGTTCCTCCATTGCTATGTCTCAGATCACCACAATAATTGGTCTGGACTGTTACCTTGGGCAGAGTTTGCTCATAATAGTGCTATTAATGCTTCCTCCAAGTTATCCCCGTTCATGGCGAATTATGGGTTTCAACCATCCTTGTTGCCCGATTCATTCATGTCTCAGGGTATTCCGGCTTTGGAGGAGCATCTCCGGCAACTCCGTTCCACGTGGGTGCAGATTCAGGATTGCCTTCTTCATTCCATGCAGCGCCAAAAGTTCCAGGCTGATCGTAGGCTTCTGCCCGCACCTTCCTACCAGTTTGGTGAGAGAGTTTGGCTGTCCTCCCGCAACTTGAACCTTCGCGTGCCTTCCAATAAATTGGCTCCCCGTTATGTTGGTCCTTTTCGAATACTACGACAGGTTAATCCTGTGGCCTACGCTCTTGACCTTCCTCCTACTATGCGCATCGCCAATGTTTTTCATGTCTCCCTCTTGATGTAATCAGTTTACCACTGTGTTGCCTCATCCCCGTCCTATCTTTGTTGACAACCATGAGGAGTATGAGGTCAGCAGCATTATTAACTCTCATATATCCAGGGGCCGTGTACAGTATTTGGTTCACTGGAGGGGCTACGGTCCGGAGGAGCGTTCTTGGGTTCCCTCCTCTGATGTTCATGCTCCCGCCCTCCTCTGTGCCTTCCATGCCCGTTTCCCCAATAAGCCTTTTGTCCTCTTGCGGGGGAGGGGTCATTGAGGGGAGGGTACTGTCAGGGTTTTTTCCTGTTTTGTTTGCCATGTGCTGCTGGCAGCCATCTTACTCACCTCTCTTCCTGACTATGGTGCATTGTGGGGGATGTTGCTCATTTCCTGCACTTCCTTTTATAGCCAGACTGATGTGCATCATCCTTGTGAGATGGGATGCAGTCTCAGAATTGTGATGTCATCACTTATTATTTAAAGGGCCTCTGTTCAGTATATTTTGCCTTTGCGTTGTCTCAGACCTGTTTGTGAGAGTTCCTGTGTATTACCTGGCTGCTTGACGTCCTTCCTGGTTCCTGATCCCTGGCTTGTTCCTGACTCTGCTGTTTTCCTTGTTCCTGATTCCGGCTCGTCTGACTATTCGCTTTGGATCCTGACTCGGCTTGTCTGACTACCAGCTCTGGTTTTGACTCCTGGCTTATTTGACTTGTGGACTTATTATTTTTTGCTATTAATAAAGGTGTGATTATTTTTGCACTTTTCATCTCAGTCTGATTCCTGGCACCCTGACAGTGTCCTAATCCTAAGAATTCTTTGGAGAAATCTTTACATTCTTTGAATGTGATGAGAGCTCTGAAATATTATGTTGAAGCCATTAAAGATTTCAGGAAGACTTCTAGTCTATTTATTATCTTTTCTGGTTCCAGGAAAGGTCAGAAGGCTTCTGCTGTTTCTTTGGCATCGTGGTTAAAGCTTTTGATTCATCAAGCTTATTTGGAGTCGGGTAAAACCCAGCCTCAGAGAATTACAGCTCATTCTGTGGAAGTTCCACATCTTGGGCAGTAGAGTTTTGCCTTGTTTCATCCTGGTTTCTCTTTGGAGTTATCTTGGGGTTCTTTCGCTCTAGTCTCTTATCTAAATCCTTTTTCCTCCCTTCTGGGGAAATGTTTTTGTTTCCCTTACTTTGGGTAGGGGGTGAGTTTGTTTTGCGGGCTGAGTGCCTGTGGGACTTTGTCTCCTTGGGGGCTTTTGGTCCGGTAGACTCTATTATCCTGAGCGGTCTCTAGCAAAGGCCTTACTGGTTCTAACTGATGGGCAGTTACTTGGGCTGTTTCTTTTTGTCCTTTGGCTTCTAGTGAAGCAGTTTTTTTGTCGGGGGTTTGGGTGTTTTCAGGCTGTGGTGCCCTCAGAATGGGCCGCATTTTGTACCCGCCCGTTTTGCATTGTGTCCTCTCTAGCTTGGGTATTGTTTTCCCAAAAGTAATGAATGCAGCTGTGGACTCTCCCCGTTTATGAAGAAAAACTTAAATTAAGCTTACCTGATAATTTTCTTCAGACAGGGAGAGTCCACAGCTCCCCGTCCGCGTTTTTTATATGGGGCGCCGTAATTTTTGTTTTTGTTCTTCTGGCACCTTTTTTACCCTAATATTTCTCCTACTGTTCCTTGTTCCCTCGGCAGAATGACTGGGGAATGAGGGAAGTGGGGGAGGTATTTGAAGCCTTTGGCTGGGGTGTCTTTGCCTCCTCCTGGTGGCCAGGATCTGAATTCCCAAAAGTAATGAATGCAGCTGTGGACTCCCCGTTTGAAGAAAAGAAAATGATCAGGTAAGCATAATTTAAGTTTTTCATACTTTATTTTAAAGTCCCTGATACATACTTTCAATGTCTGTTTACTGTTGTAATTCTTTGTTTTTTTATATACACAGTAAGGTTGAATTGGTGGTCTTAAAGGGACACTGAACCCAAATTTTTTCTTCCGTGATTTAGATAGAGCATGACATTTTAAGCAACTTTCTAATTTACTCCTATTATCAATTTTTCTTCATTCTCTTGGTATCTTTATTTGAAATGCAAGAATGTAAGTTTAAATGCCGGCCCATTTTTGGTGAACAACCTGGGTTGTTCTTGCTGATTGATGGATAAATTCATCCACCAATAAAAAAAGTGCTGTCCAGAGTTCTAAACTAATACAAAAGCTTAGATGTCTTCCTTTTCAAATAAAGATAGCAAGAGAACAAAGAAAAATTGATAATAGGAGTAAATTAGAAGGTTGCTTAAAACTGCATGCTCTTTTCTAAATCACAAAAGAAAAAAATTGGGTTCAGTGTCCCTTTAATGTTTCAGTTATGTATTACATAATAGCATATACTTGAATTGACAAATACGTATGTGTGTGTGTATATTTTGTGTATGTATGTATATATATATATATATATATATATATATATATATATATATATATATATATATATATATATATATATATATATATATGAAAAAGTGTAAGAATAGACAAGCGCACAGAGGCACTCCTAGTGTAATACATGTTTTATAAAGATGCACATATAAAAAAAAGAAATATCCACACTCACTTGGTTTTACCTCATCCACTATGAGGTATTTTATCAGCACAGTATTAGTGGATGTTCTCTCCTTGATCAGAGCCCTCCAGTGTGTCCAGGATCTTTAATGGTAATGTCCCAGCAGGAGGTATGCACTGTAGAAATTCCCAAAGACTACAAGGGGTTAAGGAGTCCTACTGTAGTTATAACAGTAACCAGACTAATGATACCGTGGTAGGGAATATACCAACACTTTATATGTATGTGCAGAAAGTATTTTTTAATGTTAAAAACATAAAATATTACACTTATATACAAATACAATAATAAAAGTTCCAAAAACTGAAAAAACTCTCCTCCACTTGTGGAGGTACACTTTTGGGGGCGGAGCCTAACACATTTCACAACCAATACGTTGCTTCTTCAGAGGTGAGGGCCGCCCCCCCCCCCCCCAACCTGTGTGTGTTATGCGTAAGCTTCCTGGCAATTAGCCTGTCACAAGCCTCTAAAATGCCATCTTTGTTTAGGGCAGTAGTTTTATACGTAGTAGTATTCGGCAAACTTTTTTTTAAAAATGGATTAATACATGTAGTAAAAATATATACATAGTAAAAAATAAATTAATTAGTTGTTCATAAAAACCTATATAAATATATAATTAATTCAAGTCAAATATATATATATATATATATATATATATATATATATATATATATTAACTATTAAAAAAAAATTATATATGCATCTTGATTGTAAGAGTTATATTTAGTTGTAATTGATATACTTCAAATCAACTTATAAGTTTCCTTGTTAAAATAGGATGTGCATAGTGATGCTATTAGGATGCTCTGTGTGTATGTATATATATATATATATATATATATATATATATATATATATATATATATATATATATATATATATATATATATATATATATATATATACACACACATACCCATACACATATATACATATAGAGACATGTATATATGTGTGAATGGCTGTATACGTGTTCATTGTATTACACAGTGCAGAGGACAGAAAAGCAATTGTTTATATTGTCTGCCTTATACTAGAACTATCAAAAATGATATACACACAATAGATAGTAGAGGGAAACAAAAATTTATAATGTCCCTAAAATAAATAACAATTGTATAAAATTGCATATAAAATCTGCATTATAGAAATGCTGCAAGATTGATGTCTTTATTTAACCCTTTCAGTTCTAAAGTGTCCAGTGTATAGATCCAATAGGTTTCTCTCTTCCGCAGTTCTAAAAGTCTGCTTACCTCCTCTGTTACCTTTTTGGACCTGTTCAATAGCCTTAATAAAGAACTCGTTTTTATTTTTTCCATGTACCTGAGAGAAGTGGTTTATCAATGGGTTTTTCAAAACACCAGCTTCAATATTTTTCATGTGTTCAAAACAGCATATCTTTAAACCTCGTTTGGTACGCCCTATATACCTCATTGGATTACTACAGGTGCTACTAAGGATTTCAGGAAGACTTCTAGTCTATTTGTTGTTGTTTTTTGGTTCTATGAAAGGTCAGAAAGCCTCAATTTCTTTGGCATCTTAGTTAAAGATTTTGATTCACAAGGCTTATTTGGAGGCGGGACAGTCTCCGCCTCAGAGAATTACTGCTCATTTCTTTCATGTAATTAACAAGAGTCCATGAGCTAGTGACGTATGGGATATACATTCCTACCAGGAGGGGCAAAGTTTCCCAAACCTTAAAATGCCTATAAATACACCCCTCACCACACCCACAAATCAGTTTTACAAACTTTGCCTCCAAGGGAGGTGGTGAAGTAAGTTTGTGCTAGATTCTACGTTGATATGCGCTCCGCAGCAAGTTGGAGCCCGGTTTTCCTCTCAGCGTGCAGTGAATGTCAGAGGGATGTGAGGAGAGTATTGCCTATTGAATGCAGTGATCTCCTTCTACGGGGTCTATTTCATAAGGTTCTCTGTTATCGGTCGTAGAGATTCATCTCTTACCTCCCTTTTCAGATCGACGATATACTCTTACATTTACCATTTCCTCTACTGATTCTCGTTTCAGTACTGGTTTGGCTTTCTACAAACATGTAGATGAGTGTCCTGGGGTAAGTAAGTCTTATTTTCTGTGACACTCTAAGCTATGGTTGGGCACTTTATTTATAAAGTTCTAAATATATGTATTCAAACATTTATTTGCCTTGACTCAGAATGTTCAACTTTCCTTATTTCCAGACAGTCAGTTTCATATTTGGGATTATGCTTTAATTATCATATTTTTTCTTACCTCAAAAATTTGACTTTTTTCCCTGTGGGCTGTTAGGCTCGCGGGGGCTGAAAATGCTTCATTTTATTGCGTCATTCTTGGCGCGGACTTTTTTGGCGCAAAAATTCTTTTCCGTTTCCGGCGTCATACGTGTCGCCGGAAGTTGCGTCATTTTTGACGTTATTTTGCGCCAAAAATGTCGGCGTTCCGGATGTGGCGTCATTTTTGGCGCCAAAAGCATTTAGGCGCCAAATAATGTGGGCGTCTTATTTGGCGCCAAAAAATATGGGCGTCGCTTTTGTCTCCACATTATTTCAGTCTCATTTTTCATTTGCTTCTGGTTGCTAGAAGCTTGATGTTTGGCATTTTTTTCCCATTCCTGAAACTGTCTTATAAGGAATTTGATTTATTTTGCTTTATATGTTGTTTTTTCTCTTACATATTGCAAGATGTCTCACGTTGCATCTGAGCCAGAAGATACTACAGGAAAACCTCTGCCTGCTGGATCTACCAAAGCTAAGTGTATCTGCTGTAAACTTTTGGTAGCTATTCCTCCAGCTGTTGTTTGTATTAAATGTCATGACAAACTTGTTAATGCAGATAATATTTCCTTTAGTGATGTACCATTGCCTGTTGCAGTTCCCTCAACATCTAAGGTGCAGAATGTTCCTGATAACATAAGAGATTTTGTTTCTGAATCCATAAAGAAGGCTTTGTCTGTTATTTCTCCTTCTAGTAAACGTAAAAAGTCTTTTAAATCTTCTCTCTCTACAGATGAATTTTTAAATGAACACCATCATTCTGATTCTTTGGACTCTTCTGGTTCAGAGGATTCTGTCTCAGAGATTGATGCTGATAAATCTTCATATTTATTTAAGATGGAATTTATTCGCTCTTTACTTAAAGAAGTACTAATTGCTTTAGAAATAGAGGATTCTAGTCCTCTTGATACTAATTCTATACGTTTGGATAAGGTTTTTAAAGCTCCTGCGGTTATTCCAGAAGTCTTTCCTGTTCCTAATGCTATTTCTGCAGTAATTGCTAAGGAATGGGATAGATTGGGTAATTCATTTACTCCTTCTAAACGTTTTAAGCAATTATATCCTGTTCCGCCTGACAGGTTAGAATTTTGGGACAAAATCCCTAAAGTTGATGGGGCTATTTCTACCCTTGCTAAACGTACTACCATTCCTACATCAGATGGTACCTCGTTTAAGGATCCTTTAGATAGAAAAATTGAATCTTTTCTAAGAAAAGCTTATCTATGTTCAGGTAATCTTCTTAGACCTGCTATATCATTGGCTGATGTTGCTGCAGCTTCAACTTTTTGGTTGGAAACTCTAGCGCAACAAGTAACAAATCGTGATTCTCATGATATTATTATTCTTCTCCAGCATGCTAATAATTTCATCTGTGATGCCATTTTTGATATTATTAGAGTTGATGTTAGATTTATGTCTCTGGCTATCTTAGCCAGAAGAGCTTTATGGCTTAAGACTTGGAATGCTGATATGGCTTCTAAATCAACTCTACTTTCCATTTCTTTCCAGGGAAACAAATTATTTGGTTCTCAGTTGGATTCTATTATTTCAACTGTTACTGGTGGGAAAGGAACTTTTTTACCACAGGATAAAAAGTCTAAAGGTAAAAACAGGGCTAACAATCGTTTTCGTTCCTTTCGTTTCAACAAAGAACAAAAGCCTGATCCTTCATCCTCAGGAGCAGTTTCAGTTTGGAAACCATCTCCAGTCTGGAATAAATCCAAGCCTGCTAGAAAGGCAAAGCCTGCTTCTAAGTTCACATGAAGGTACGGCCCTCATTCCAGTTCAGCTGGTAGGGGGCAGGTTACGTTTTTTCAAAGAAATTTGGATCAATTCTGTTCACAATCTTTGGATTCAGAACATTGTTTCAGAAGGGTACAGAATTGGTTTCAAGATGAGACCTCCTGCAAAGAGATTTTTTCTTTCCCATGTCCCAGTAAATCCAGTGAAAGCTCAAGCATTTCTGAATTGTGTTTCAGATCTAGAGTTGGCTGGAGTAATTATGCCAGTTCCAGTTCCGGAACAGGGGATGGGGTTTTATTCAAATCTCTTCATTGTACCAAAGAAGGAGAATTCCTTCAGACCAGTTCTGGATCTAAAATTATTGAATCGTTATGTAAGGATACCAACGTTCAAGATGGTAACTGTAAGGACTATATTGCCTTTTGTTCAGCAAGGGAATTATATGTCCACAATAGATTTACAGGATGCATATCTGCATATTCCGATTCATCCAGATCATTATCAGTTCCTGAGATTCTCTTTTCTAGACAAGCATTACCAATTTGTGGCTCTACCGTTTGGCCTTGCTACAGCTCCAAGAATTTTCACAAAGATTCTCGGTGCCCTTCTGTCTGTAATCAGAGAACAGGGTATTGTGGTACTTCCTTATTTGGACGATATCTTGGTACTTGCTCCGTCTTTACATTTAGCAGAGTCTCATACGAATCGACTTGTGTTGTTTCTTCAAGATCATGGTTGGAGGATCAATTTACCAAAAAGTTCTTTGATTCCTCAAACAAGGGTAACCTTTCTGGGTTTCCAGATAGATTCAGTGTCCATGACTTTGTCTTTAACAGACAAGAGACGTCTAAAATTGATTACAGCCTGTCGAAACCTTCAGTCTCAATCATTCCCTTCGGTAGCCTTATGCATGGAAATTCTAGGTCTTATGACTGCTGCATCGGACGCGATCCCCTTTGCTCGTTTTCACATGCGACCTCTTCAGCTCTGTATGCTGAACCAATGGTGCAGGGATTACACGAAGATATATCAATTAATATCTTTAAAACCGATTGTTCGGCACTCTCTAACGTGGTGGACAGATCACCATCGTTTAATTCAGGGGGCTTCTTTTGTTCTTCCGACCTGGACTGTAATTTCAACAGATGCAAGTCTCACAGGTTGGGGAGCTGTGTGGGGTTCTCTGACGGCACAAGGAGTTTGGGAATCTCAGGAGGTGAGATTACCGATCAATATCTTGGAACTCCGTGCAGTTTTCAGAGCTCTTCAGTTTTGGCCTCTTCTGAAGAGAGAATCGTTCATTTGTTTTCAGACAGACAATGTCACAACTGTGGCATACATCAATCATCAAGGAGGGACTCACAGTCCTCTGGCTATGAAAGAAGTATCTCGAATTTTGGTTTGGGCGGAATCCAGCTCCTGTCTAATCTCTGCGGTTCATATCCCAGGTGTAGACAATTGGGAAGCGGATTATCTCAGTCGCCAAACGTTGCATCCGGGCGAATGGTCTCTTCACCCAGAGGTATTTCTTCAGATTGTTCAAATGTGGGGGTTCCCAGAGATAGATCTGATGGCCTCTCATCTAAACAAGAAACTTCCCAGGTATCTGTCCATATCCCGGGATCCTCAGGCGGAAGCAGTGGATGCATTATCACTTCCTTGGAAGTATCATCCTGCCTATATCTTTCCGCCTCTAGTTCTTCTTCCAAGAGTAATCTCCAAGATTCTGAGGGAATGCTCGTTTGTTCTGCTAATAGCTCCGGCATGGCCTCACAGGTTTTGGTATGCGGATCTTGTCCGGATGGCATCTTGCCAACCATGGACTCTTCCGTTAAGACCAGACCTTCTGTCTCAAGGTCCTTTTTTCCATCCGGATCTGAAATTCTTAAATTTAAAGGTATGGAAATTGAACGCTTGATTCTTGGTCATAGAGGTTTCTCTGACTCCGTGATTAATACTATGTTACAGGCTCGTAAATCTGTATCTCGAGAGATATATTATAGAGTCTGGAAGACTTATATTTCTTGGTGTCTTTCTCATCATTTTTCTTGGCATTCTTTTAGAATACCGAGAATTTTTCAGTTTCTTCAGGATGGTTTAGATAAGGGTTTGTCCGCGAGTTCTTTGAAAGGACAAATCTCCGCTCTTTCTGTTCTTTTTCACAGAAAGATTGCTATTCTTCCTGATATTCATTGTTTTGTACAAGCTTTGGTTCGTATAAAACCTGTCATTAAGTCAATTTCTCCTCCATGGAGTTTGAATTTGGTTTTGGGAGCTCTTCAAGCTCCTCCGTTTGAACC
Source organism: Bombina bombina (assembly GCF_027579735.1). Classification (NCBI taxonomy): domain Eukaryota; kingdom Metazoa; phylum Chordata; class Amphibia; order Anura; family Bombinatoridae; genus Bombina; species Bombina bombina. The sequence goes on from NC_069503.1 coordinate 151,567,402, forward strand.
TATGCATTCATTGGACATTAAATTACTTTCTTGGAAAGTTTTGTTCCTTTTGGCCATCTCTTCTGCTAGAAGAGTTTCTGAATTATCTGCTCTTTCGTGTGAGTCTCCTTTTCTGATTTTTCATCAGGATAAGGCGGTGTTGCGAACTTCTTTTGAATTTTTACCTAAAGTTGTGAATTCCAACAACATTAGTAGAGAAATTGTGGTTCCTTCATTATGTCCTAATCCTAAGAATTCTAAGGAGAAATCATTGCATTCTTTGGATGTTGTTAGAGCTTTGAAATATTATGTTGAAGCTACGAAATCTTTCCGTAAGACTTCTAGTCTATTTGTTATCTTTTCCGGTTCTAGGAAAGGCCAGAAAGCTTCTGCCATTTCTTTGGCATCTTGGTTGAAATCTTTAATTCATCTTGCCTATGTTGAGTCGGGTAAAATTCCGCCTCAAAGAATTACAACTCATTCTACTAGGTCAGTTTCTACTTCCTGGGCGTTTAGGAATGAAGCTTCGGTTGACCAGATCTGCAAAGCAGCAACTTGGTCTTCTTTGCATACTTTTACTAAATTCTACCATTTTGATGTATTTTCTTCTTCTGAAGCAGTTTTTGGTAGAAAAGTTCTTCAGGCAGCGGTTTCAGTTTGAATCTTCTGCTTATGTTTTTTGTTAAACTTTATTTTGGGTGTGGATTATTTTCAGCAGGAATTGGCTGTCTTTATTTTATCCCTCCCTCTCTAGTGACTCTTGTGTGGAAAGATCCACATCTTGGGTAGTCATTATCCCATACGTCACTAGCTCATGGACTCTTGTTAATTACATGAAAGAAAACATAATTTATGTAAGAACTTACCTGATAAATTCATTTCTTTCATATTAACAAGAGTCCATGAGGCCCACCCTTTTTTGTGGTGGTTATGATTTTTTTGTATAAAGCACAATTATTCCAATTCCTTATTTTATATGCTTCGCACTTTTTTTCTTATCACCCCACTTCTTGGCTATTCGTTAAACTGATTTGTGGGTGTGGTGAGGGGTGTATTTATAGGCATTTTAAGGTTTGGGAAACTTTGCCCCTCCTGGTAGGAATGTATATCCCATACGTCACTAGCTCATGGACTCTTGTTAATATGAAAGAAATGAATTTATCAGGTAAGTTCTTACATAAATTATGTTTTTACTAGATCAGTTGCCACTTCTTGGGCTTTTTAGAATGAAGCTTCAGTTGATCAGATTTGCAAAGCAGCAACTTGGTCTTCTTCGCATATATTTACTAAATTTTACCATTTCGATGTATTTGCTTTTTCTGAAGCAGTCTTTGGTAGAAATCTTCTTCAGGCAGCTGTCTCAGTTTGATTCTTCTATTTATAAGAATAAATTATTTTTTGGGATTTAATTTCTCATTGGAAATAGCTGTTTTTATTTTATCCCTTCCTCTCTAGTGACTCTTCTGTGGACTTCCACATCTTGGGTATTGTATCCCATACGTCACTAGCTCATGGACTCTTGCCATTTACATGAAAGAAAACTTACGTTTCTTTCATGTAATTAGCAAGAGTCCATGAGCTAGTGACGTATGGGATATACATTCCTACCAGGAGGGGCAAAGTTTCCCAAACCTTAAAATGCCTATAAATACACCCCTCACCACACCCACAATTCAGTTTTACAAACTTTGCCTCCGATGGAGGTGGTGAAGTAAGTTTGTGCTAGATTCTACGTTGATATGCGCTCCGCAGCAAGTTGGAGCCCGGTTTTCCTCTCAGCGTGCAGTGAATGTCAGAGGGATGTGAGGAGAGTATTGCCTATTTGAATGCAGTGATCTCCTTCTAAGGGGTCTATTTCATAGGTTCTCTGTTATCGGTCGTAGAGATTCATCTCTTACCTCCCTTTTCAGATCGACGATATACTCTTATATATACCATTACCTCTGCTGATTCTCGTTTCAGTACTGGTTTGGCTATCTGCTATATGTAGATGAGTGTCCTGGGGTAAGTAAGTCTTATTTTCTGTGACACTCCTAGCTATGGTTGGGCACTTTGTTTATAAAGTTCTAAATATATGTATTCAAACATTTATTTGCCTTGACTCAGAATGTTCAACTTTCCTTATTTTCAGACAGTCAGTTTCATATTTGGGATAATGCATTTTAATTTAACATTTTTTCTTACCTTAAAATTTGACTTTTTCCCTGTGGGCTGTTAGGCTCGCGGGGGCTGAAAATGCTTCATTTTATTGCGTCATTCTTGGCGCGGACTTTTTTGGCGCAAAAATTCTATTTCCGTTTCCGGCGTCATACGTGTCGCCGGAAGTTGCGTCATTCTTTGACGTTATTTTGCGCCAAAAATGTCGGCGTTCCGGATGTGGCGTCATTTTTGGCGCCAAAAAGCATTTAGGCGCCAAATAATGTGGGCGTCTTATTTGGCGCGAAAAAATATGGGCGTCACTTTTGTCTCCACATTATTTAAGTCTCATTTTTTATTGCTTCTGGTTGCTAGAAGCTTGTTCTTTGGCATTTTTTCCCATTCCTGAAACTGTCATTTAAGGAATTTGATCAATTTTGCTTTATATGTTGTTTTTTTTTTCTTTTACATATTGCAAGATGTTCCACGTTGCAACTGAGTCAGAAGTTACTTCAGGAAAGTCACTGCACAGTGCTGGAGCTACCAAGCTAAGTGTATCTGCTATAAACTTTTGGTATCTGTTTCTCCAGCTGTTATTTGTATTGCATGTCATGTCAAACTTATTAATGCAGATAAAATTTCCTTTAGTACTGTTACATTACCTGTTGCTGTTCCGTCAACATCTAATTTTCAGAGTGTTCCTGATAACATAAGAGATTTTATTTTTTAAATCCATTAAGAAGGCTATGTCTATTATTTCTCCTTCTAGTATACATAAAAGTCTTTTAAAACTTCTCTTTTTTCAGATGAATTTTTAAATGAACATCATCATTCTGATACTGATAATGGTTCTTCTGGTTCAGAGGTTTCTGTCTCAGAGGTTGATGCTGATAAATCTTTGTATTTGTTCAAGATGGAATTTATTCGTTCTTTACTTAAAGAAGTGTTATTTGCATTAGAAATAGAGGATTCTGGTCCTCTTGATTCTAAATGTAAACGTTTAAATAAGGTTTTTAAATCTCCTGTAGTTATTCCAGAAGTGTTTTATCTCCCTGATGCTATTTCTGAAGTAATTTCCAGGGAATGGAATAATTTGGGTAATTTATTTACTCCTTCTAGACGTTTAAGCAAATTATATCCTGTGCCATCTGACAGATTAGAGTTTTTTGAGACAAAAATCCCTAAGGTTATGGGGCTATCTCTACTCCTGCTAATGTACTACTATTCCTACGGCAGATAGTACTTCATTTAAGGATCCTTTAGATAGGAAAATTGAATCCTTTCTAAGAAAAGCTTACTTATGTTCAGGTAATCTTCTTAGACCTGCTATATTTTTAGCGGATGTTGCTGCAGCTCCAACTTTTTGATTAGAAGCTTTAGAGCAACAAGTAACAGATCATAATTTTATAGCATTATTATTATTCTATAACATGCTAATAATTTTATTGGTGATACCATCTTTTGATATCATTAGAGTTGATGTCAGGTATATGTCTCTAGCTATTTTAGCTAGAGAAGCTTTATGGATTAAACTTGGAATGCTGACATGTCTTCTAAGTCATCTTTGCTTTCCCTTTCTTTCCAGGGTAAATAATCATTTTAGTTCCTTTCCTTACAAGGAACAAAAGCCTGATCCTTCATCCTCAGGAGCGGTATCAGTTTGGAAACTATTTCCAGTTTGGAATATATCCAAGCCTTATAGAAACCTATAGCCAGCTCCTAAGTACCTATGAAGGTGCGGCCCTTATTCCAGCTCAGCTGGTATGGGGCAGATTACGTTTTCTTCAAAGAAATTTGGATCAATTCCGTTCTTAATCTCTGGTTTCAGAAACATTGTTTCAGAAAGGTACAGAATTGGCTTCAAGTTAAGGCCTCCTGCTAAGAGATTCTTTTCTTTCCCGTGTCCCAGTTAACACAGCAAAGGCTCAGCATTTCTGTAATGTGTTTCAGATCTAGAGTTGGCTGGAGTATTTATGCCAGTTCCAGTTCTGGAACAGGGGCTGGGGTTTTATTTTATCTCTTCATTTGTACCAAAGAAGGTCAATTCCTTCAGACCAGTTCCGGATCTGTCATTATTGAATCGTTATGTTAGGATACCAACATTCAAGATGGTTACTGTAGGACTATCCTGCCTTTTGTTTAGCAAGGGCATTATATGTCTACAATAGATTTACAGGATGTGTATCTGCATATTCCGATTCATCCAGATCACTTTTAGTGTCTGAGATTCTCTTTTTAGACAAGCATTACCAGTTTTGTGGCTCTACCGTTTGGCCTAGCCTCAGTTCCAAGAATTTTTTTCAAAGGTTCTCGGTGCCCCTTTTTTCTGTAATCAGAGAATAGGGTTTTGGTATTTCCTTATTTGGACGATATCTTGGTACTTGCTCAGTCTTCTCATTTTCGAAGAATCTCATACGAATCGACTTGTGTTGTTTCTTCAATTTCATGGTTGGAGGATCAATTTACCATTCAGTTCATTGATTCCTCAGACAAGGGTAACCTTTTTAGGTTTCTAGATAAATTCAGTGTCTATGACTCTGTCCTTGTCAGACAAGAGAAGTTTAACATTGATATCAGCTTGTCAAAACCTTCAGTCACAATCATTCCCTTTGGTAGCCTTATGCATGGAAATGTTGGGTCTTAGGACTGCCGCATCAGATGCGATCTCCTTTGCTCATTTTCACATGCGACCTCTTCAGCTCTGTATGCTGACCCAATGGTGCAGGGATTACTCAAAGATATCTCAATTAATATCTTTAAACCGATTTTACAACACTCTCTGACATGGTGGACAGATCACCATCGTTTAGTTCAGGGGGCTTCTTTGTTCTTCCGACCTGGACTATAATCTCAACAGATGCAAGTCTTACAGGTTGGGGAGCTGTGTGGGGGTATCTGACGGCACAAGGGGTTTGGGAATCTCAGGAGGTGAGATTTCCGATCAATATTTTGGAACTCCGTGCAATTTTCAGAGCTCTTCAGTCTTGGCCTCTTCTCAAGAGAGAGTTGTTAATTTGTTTTCAGATAGACAATGTCACAACTGTGGCATACATCAATCATCAAGGAGGGACTCACAGTCCTCTGGCTATGAAAGAAGTATCTCGAATTTTGTTTTGGGCGGAATCCAGCTCCTGTCTAATCTCTGCGGTTCATATCCCAGGTATGGACAATTGGAAAGCGGATTATCTCAGTCGCCAAACGTTGCATCCGGGCGAATGGTCTCTTCACCCAGAGGTATTTCTTCAGATTGTTCAAATGTGGGAACTTCCAGAAATAGATCTGATGGCTTCTCATCTAAACAAGAAACTTCCCAGGTATCTGTCCAGATCCCGGGATCCTCAGGCGGAGGCAGTGGATGCATTATCACTTCCTTGGAAGTATCATCCTGCCTATATCTTTCCGCCTCTAGTTCTTCTTCCAAGAGTAATCTCCAAGATTCTGAAGGAATGCTCGTTTGTTCTGCTGGTAGCTCCGGCATGGCCTCACAGGTTTTGGTATGCGGATCTTGTCCGGATGGCCTCTTGCCAACCGTGGACTCTTCTGTTAAGACCAGACCTTTTGTCTCAAGGTCCTTTTTTCCATCAGGATCTGAAATCCTTAAATTTAAAGGTATGGAGATTGAACGCTTGATTCTTGGTCAAAGAGGTTTCTCTGACTCTGTGATTAATACTATGTTACAGGCTCGTAAATCTGTATCCAGAGAGATATATTATAGAGTCTGGAAGACTTATATTTCTTGGTGTCTTTCTCATCATTTTTCTTGGCATTCTTTTAGAATACCGAGAATATTACAGTTTCTTCAGGATGGTTTAGATAAGGGTTTGTCCGCAAGTTCCTTGAAAGGTCAAATCTCTGCTCTTTCTGTTCTTTTTCACAGGAAGATTGCTATTCTTCCTGATATTCATTGTTTTGTACAAGCTTTGGTTCGTATAAAGCCTGTCATTAAGTCAATTTCTCCTCCTTGGAGTTTGAATTTGGTTCTGGGGGCTCTTCAAGCTCCTCCATTTGAACCTATGCATTCATTGGATATTAAATTACTTTCTTGGAAAGTTTTGTTCCTTTTGGCCATCTCTTCTGCCAGAAGAGTTTCTGAATTATCTGCTCTTTCTTGTGAGTCTCCTTTTCTGATTTTTCATCAGGATAAGGCGGTGTTGCGAACTTCTTTTGAATTTTTACCTAAGTTGTGAATTCCAACAACATTAGTAGAGACATTGTGGTTCCTTCATTATGTCCTAATCCTAAGAATTCTAAGGAGAAATCGTTGCATTCTTTGGATGTTATTAGAGCTTTGAAATATTATGTTGAAGCTACTAAGTCTTTCCGAAAGACTTCTAGTTTATTTGTTATCTTTTCCGGTTTTAGAAAGGCCAGAAAACTTCTGCCATTTCTTTGGCATCTTGGTTGAAATCTTTATTTCATCTTGCCTATGTTGAGTCGGGTAAGACTCCGCCTCATAGGATTACAGCTCATTCTACTAGGTCAGTTTCTACTTCCTGGGCGTTTAGGAATGAAGCTTCGGTTAATCAGATTTGCAAAGCGGCAACTTGGTCCTCTTTGCATACTTTTACCAAATTCTACCATTTTGTTGTATTTTCTTCTTCTGAAGCAGTTTTTGGTAGAAAAGTACTTCAGGCAGCGGTTTCAGTTTGAATCTTCTGCTTATGTTTTTCATTAAACTTTATTTTGGGTGTGGATTATTTTCAGCAGGAATTGGCTGTCTTTATTTTATCCCTCCCTCTCTAGTGACTCTTGTGTGGAAAGATCCACATCTTGGGTAGTCATTATCCCATACGTCACTAGCTCATGGACTCTTGCTAATTACATGAAAGAAAACATAATTTATGTAAGAACTTACCTGATAAATTCATTTCTTTCATATTAACAAGAGTCCATGAGGCCCGCCCTTTTTTTGTGGTGGTTTTGATTTTTTTGTATAAAGCACAATTATTCCAATTCCTTATTTTATATGCTTTCGCACTTTTTTCTTATCACCCCACTTCTTGGCTATTCGTTAAACTGAATTGTGGGTGTGGTGAGGGGTGTATTTATAGGCATTTTAAGGTTTGGGAAACTTTGCCCCTCCTGGTAGGAATGTATATCCCATACGTCACTAGCTCATGGACTCTTGCTAATATGAAAGAAATGAATTTATCAGGTAAGTTCTTACATAAATTATGTTTTTGACGTATGGGATATACATTCCTACCAGGAGGGGCAAAGTTTCCCAAACCTCAAAATGCCTATAAATACGCCCCCCACCACACCCACAATTCAGTTTTACAAACTTTGCCTCCCATGGAGGTGGTGAAGTAAGTTTGTGCTAGATTCTACGTTGATATGCGCTTCACAGCAGGCTGAAGCCCGGTTTTCCTCTCAAAGTGCAGTCAGAGGGATGTGAAGAGAGTATTGCCTATTTGAATACCATGGTCTTCCTCTAGGGGATCTATTTCATAGGTTCTCTGTTATCGGTCGTAGAGATTTCTTCTCCTACCTCCCTTTTCAGATCGACGATATACTCTTATATACCATTACCTCTACTGATTCTCGTTTCAGTACTGGTTTGGCTATCTACTATATGTAGATGAGTGTCTTAGGGTAAGTAAGTCTTATTTCTTTTTATGACACTCAAAGCTATGGTTGGGCACTTTATATGTAAAGTTCTAAATATGTGTTTAAACTTATATTTGCCATGATTCAGGATAATCAGTATTCCTTCATTCAGACTGTCAGTTTCATTTTTTTGGGAAAATGCATATAAATTTTATTTTTCTTACCTTAAATTTTCAATTGACTTTTTTTTAAAAATTGCGGGCTGTTAGGCTCGCGGGTGCAGAAAATGCTTATATTTATTGAGTCATTCTTGGTGCGAGACTTTTTTGGCGCAAAAATTTGTTTCACGTAATTGCGTCATTTTTGACGCATGTGTATTGCGGACGTTTTTTTGGCGCCAAAAAATATGGGCGTCATTCTTGGTGCCAAAATGTGTGGGCGTCATTCTTGGCGCCAAAATGTGTGGGCGTCATACTTGGCGCCAGTTTTTTTCACACTATTTCAGTCTCACTTTTCAGTTGCTTCTGGTTTTCTAGAGGCTTGTTTCATTTTGCATTTTTTCTCATTCCTGAAACTGCCATTTAAGGAATTTGATAATTTTGCTTTATATGTTGTTTTTTCTTTTACATATTGCAAGATGTCTCTACCTGACCCTGGATCAGAATCTACTTCTGGAAAAGCGCTGCCTGATGTCGGTTCTACCAAAGCTAAGTTCATTTGTTGTAAACATTTGGTAACTGTTCCACCGGCTGTTGTTTATGATAAATGTCATAATAAGCTATCAAACGCAGATAGCATTTCCATTAGTAATAATCCATTACCTGTTGTTGTTCCTTCAACATCTAATGTTCAGGATGTTCCTGTTAATGTTATATAATTTGTTTCTAAATCTATTCAGAAGGCTCTGTCTGTTATTCCTCCTTCTAGTAAACGTAAGAGGTCTTTTAAAACTTCATATATTTCAGATGAATTTTTAAATGACCGCCATCATTTTGACTTATCTATTTCTGATGAGGATCTATCTGGTTCAGAAGATTCTACCTCAGATATTGACACTGATAAATCTTCATATTTGTTTTAAATGGAGTTTATTCGTTCCTTACTTAAAGAAGTGTTGAATGCATTAGATATGGAGGAGTCTAGTCCTCTTGATATTAAAACTACTAAGCGTTTAAATTCAGTTTTTAAATCTCCCGTAGTTATTCCAGAAGTTTTTCCAGTTCCTGATGCTATTTCAGAAGTAATTTCTAGGGAATGGAATAGTCTGGGTACTTCATTTACTCCTTCTCCAAGGTTTAAGAAATTGTACCCTTTACCATCTGATAGATTAGAGTTTTTAGAGAAAATTCCTGAGGTTGATGGGGCTATTTCTACTCTTGCTAAACGTACTACTATTCCTACGGCAGATAGTACTTCGTTTTCCTTTAGATAGGAAGCTTGAATCCTTTTTTAGGAAGGCTTATTTATGTTCAGGTAATCTTCTTAGACCTGCTATTTCTTTGGCTGATGTTGCTGCAGCTTCAACTTTCTGGTTGGAGGCTTTAGCGCAACAAGTGTCAGACCATAATGCTTATAGCATTGTTTAACTCCTTCAACATGCTAATTTACTTAATTTATTTATTTTTAATTTTTAAATAATTTTTATTGAGGTAAAAGATGGCATACAGAGTTATCATTAAAACACATCATAAATGTCATCGCCATAGACATAGTGTAACACTGGGTATACAAGGAATGCAATAGAAATGTTAGCATTAATAACGACATTAACTAGCAAGATGACAAACATAGAGAACACTTAGAATATCATGCAGAAACATAATTCAGTTACGCCAATACAAATTGAAGCCTTCTCTTCTAATCAAGGGTCATGCTTGGACCCCCTAACCAATTGAAATTTTAAGCAATAACAGAAGGCTACCTGAAATAGGGAAGACCACTATTTGAATTTATTGGAATTCTAGCCTCACAATTACTGTAGTAAAGAATAAAATAGGTATATGAGTATGCAAGGCTCTTTTTTACCAGTCTTTCGTATGACAGAGTTGTGGGGTAAAATATATAGGTATATTATGTATATGGGGGGGGGGAGGTGGTGAATTAAGTAGTTAAGGGCCAAATATATCAAACATGGCAAAGAATTAAAACCCACAGCAGCTAATCTCAAAGATTATGCGCAGTAACTAGAGGTGGCACATTGGTTACATATTTAAAACCCAACAGGGTTGATATTAATACAAAGGCTCCTAAAACATAGTAGGTGAACATCAAAACTAATAGAATAAAACTCCAACACTACAAATAATATGTGATGTATAGCAGAACAATTACTCCCTAGAAGAGCATCTAATACCTCTTGGACATGGCTTGTAAGAGAGTCGCTCAAGTAGACATAACTGAGTAAGCAACAAATGTGAGCGGTATGAGAAGCTATATACATAGGTCTAATACATATGGTCAGGTAGGGGGATTACAACAATACAATATATTAAATAGTTGCTTGGGGAAGCCTATCAGGATCATCATCTATGGTATAAGATCATGATGCCTAGGATAAGAGCGCTAACATGGGTCCAGCCCACTTAAATAACATGACAAACATCATGTTGTTATACAATAGCACTGCCTATAGATTCCAGCCCCTCACCATGCATGTATTTAAGGCTGTTAGGTCACGAAGTATGATTGTGACTAAGAGGTATATAGTGTAACCTGGCAGAGCCTTACTTTAACATACTCAGGGTGCATGGAGACTCAATATATAGTCTGGTGATTGGTGAAGTCAGGCCTTCAAGAGAAGTGCTGAGCGAGAGACATATAAGCCAGTGTTGGAACTATACTCTAAGATGAAGAAACAATGCCCAAAGTATTAATAACAGTTAAATAAAGTAATATCAATGTTAGCATACTTATCCCTCCATATTTGCAAAGCACAATGAGTATCAAAGCATGAAAGACAAACAGTAGGACATGCAGCTCAACTTCACATCAGTGATAAACTATATACATATAAAAGGTGTATGTCCCCAGTATGATATATGACGCTTATACCAGGGAAAACGTGATGGAGTCCTTCAAATAATAAGTGTAACTATTATTAACAGTCCAGTCCCAACATGTATCTAACCCATACCACTCCTGGGATAGGCCTGTCTGAAAGATGATGAGGAGAAGTAATGCATCAAGCAGTGGAAAAGTAGGAGTTCATCGCTATTCCCTCTCTGTACATCAAGTCCTCCAGCGGTAAGAGGATCCGGCATGTACCGAACCAGCATTGTGTCTATTCTTTTGAGACCTCTATAAGGAGATAAGCACAGGCCAGATGCCCGATCATGGGAAAAGCAAAACAGCTCACACGCAGGGGCTCTGTCCGATGACCAAGGCCGGTATGTATAGAGAGCGCTGTGTTCCGGATCTAAACTTTCAACTCCGCTGATCGGGTGGCCAGCCTTCATAAGCAGCGGTATCTAAGGACTTGGCCAACTTCGTTACAGGTTCTGGGGTATGCGGTAGATGCTGGGGCCCCAAAGCATCACCACTCTCGCTGACACTGTCACTGTTGGTTAGGCTTAGGCAAACTCCTTCCCGTACTTCACCGGTATCCACAGAGTCAGAGACTCCGACCGGAGCTGTGATAAAAGTATGTCTATAGGACTCTAGAAGCTTATTCAGCTCGGCTAAGATCCAATGAGCGTCCACCATCTCATATGTAGAAGGTTAGGGTAATAGCAAGAAATGTCTCAGGCCACGCTGGAAAATAAAGGTTAATCTGTATAGGGTATCTTCCTCACCATGCGGATAAGAAGATGGCTGCCACCCGCTCAGCACCAAAGAAGGCCTCCGATCCTAACTGGGATCAGCTGAATCAATGCCATACCATACCCTTCAATAAATATTAGGCAGAGGTCTATCCTCTATTCTCCGATATTTAGAGGGTATAGGTTACCTTGAGAAGCATTTTAAATCAGTTTGAAAGCGATATTAGCTGGAGCTATAGAAATGTGCGTCCACTCTCAAGCGTTGCTGGCTCCGCCCCCCCCTAATTTACTTTATTTGTGATGCCTTTTTCGATATCATCAGAATTGATGTCAGGTATATGTCTTTAGCTATTTTAGCCAGAAGAGAATTATAGCTTCAATCTTGGAATGCAGATATGACTTCTAAGTCAACGTTGCTGCCTCTTTCTTTCCAAGGTAATAATTATTTGGTTCTCATTTAGATTCAATATTTTCAAATGTTTCTGGGGGGAAGGGAGCCTTTTTTGCCTGAGGACAAAAAAATCTAAAGGTAAATATAGGGCTGCTAATCGTTTTCGTTTCTTTTCGTCAGAATAAAGAACAAAAGCCCTGACCCTTCCCCTAAAGGAGCAGCTTCCGTTTGGAAACCTTCTCCAGTCTGGAATAAATCCAAGCCTTTTAGAAAATCAAAACCAGCTCCCAAGTCCGCATGAAGGTGCGGCTCTCATTCCAGCACAGCTGGTAGGGGGCAGGTTACGTTTTTTCATAGATGTTTGGATCAATTTGATTCAAAGTCTTTGGATTCAGATCATTGTTTCACAAGGGTACAGAATAGGTTTCAAGGTAAGACTTCCTGTGAGAAGATTTTTTTCTCTCACGCATTCCAGTAAACACAGTTAAGGCTCAGGCATTTCTGAAATGTGTTTCAGACCTGGAGTCAGCTGGGAAATTGTGCCAGTTCCAGTTCTGGAACAGGGCCTGGGGTATTTATTCAAATCTATTCATTGTATCAAAGAAGAGATTTTTTTCAGTCCAGTTCTGGATCTAAAAATATCTAAAAAAAGGACTATTCTGCCTTTTGTTCAGCAAGGGCATTATATGTCTACTATAGACTTACAGGATGTATATCTTCATATTCCAATTCATCCGGACCACTATCAGTTCTCTTTTTTAGACAAGCATTACCAATTTGTTGCTCTTCCTTTGGCCTAGCAACAGCTCCAAGGATCTTTTCAAAGGTTCTCGGTGCCCTTCTCTCTGTAATCAGGGAGCAGGGTATTGCGGTATTTCCTTATTTGGACGATATCTTGGTACTTGCTCAGTCTTTACATTCTGCAGAATCTCACATGAATCAACTTGTATTGTTTCTTCAAAGACGTGGTTGGAGGATCAATTTACCAAAGAGTTTCTCGATTCCCCAGACAAGGGTAACCTTTTTGAGATTCCAAATAGATTCAGTGTCCATGGCTTTGTCTCTAACAGAAAAGAGACGTCTGAAAAAGGTTTCAGCTTGTCGAAACCTTCAGTCTTAATTAATTCTTTCGGTAGCTTTGTGCATGGAAATTTTAGGTCTCATGACTGCAGCATCGGACGCAATCCCCTTTGCTCGTTTCCACATAAAACCTCTACAGCTTTGTATGCTGAACCAATGGTGCAGGGATTATACAAAGATATCACAATTAATATCCTTAAATCCCAATGTTCGATCTTCTCTGACTTGGTGGTTGGATCACCATCGTTTAGTTCAAGGGGCCTCCTTTGTTCGTCTAACCTGGACTGTGTTTTCAACAGATATGTCACAACTGTGGCATATGTCAATCATCAAGGGGGGACTCACAGTCCTCAGGCTATGAGAGATGTATCCCGGATACTTGCATGGGCAGAATCCAGCTCCTGTCTAATTTCTGCGGTTCACATCCAAGGTATAGACAATTGGGAAGTGGATTATCTCAGTCACCAGACGTTACATCCAGGCGAATGGTCTCTTCCCAGAGGTTTTTTTCTTCAGATTGTTCAAATCTGGAGACTTCCAGAAATAGATTTGATGGCTTCTCATCTAAACAAGAAACTTCCCAGGTATCTGTCCAGATCCAGGGATCCTCAGGCGGAAGCAGTGGACGCATTGTTACTTCCTTGGAATTTTCAACCTGCTTATATCTTTCCACCTCTAGTTCTTCTTCCAAAAGTGATTTCCAAAATCCTAATGGAGCGTTCATTTGTATTGCTGGTAGCTCCAGCATGGCCACACAGGTTTTGGTATGCAGATCTCGTTTGGGTGGCAAGTTGCCAACCTTGGACACTTCCGTTAAGGTCTGACCTTCTGTCTCAAGGCCCATTTTTCCATCAGGATCTCAAATCATTAAATTTGGAAGTATGGAGATTGAACGCCTAATACTTAGTCATAGAGGTTTCTCTTACTCAGTGATTAATACTATCTTACAGGCTCATTAATCTGTGTCTAGAAAGATCTATTACCGAGTCTGGAAGTCTTTCTCATTAATTGTTCTCATTAATTTTCTTGGCATTCTTTTAGAATTCCTAGAATTTTACAATTTTTTCAAGATGGTTTGGATAAGGGTTTGTCTGCAAGTTCTTTGGAAGGACAAATCTCTGCTCTTTCTGTTCTTTTTCACAGAAAGATTGCTAATCATCCTGATATTCATTGTTTTGTACAGGCTTTGGTTCATATCAAGCCTGTCATTAAGTCAATCTCTCCTTCTTGGAGTCTCAATTTGGTTCTGAAGACTTTGCAGGCTCCTCCGTTTGAGCCTATGCATTCTTTGGATATCAAATTACTTTCCTGGAAAGTTTTGTTCTTTTTGGCTATCTCTTCTGCTAGAAGAGTTTCTGAGTTATCTGCTCTTTCTTGTGAATCTCTTTTTCTGATTTTTCATCAGGATAAGCGGTGTTGCGGACTTAATTTAATTTTTTTCCTAAAGTTGTGAATTCTAACAACATTAGTAGAGAAATTGTTGTTCCTTCATTGTGTCCTAATCCTAAGAATTCTCTGGAGAGATCTTTACATTCTTTGGATGTAGTAAGAGCTTTGAAATATTATGTTGAAGCTACTAAAGATTTCAGAAATACTTCTAGTCTATTTGTTATCTTTTCCAGTTCTAGGAAAGGTCAGAAGGCTTCTGCCATTTCTTTGGCGTCTTGGTTATAATCTTTGATTCATCATGTTTATGTGGAGTCGGGTAAAACCCCGCCTCAAAGGGTTAAGGCTCATTCTTCTAGGTCAGTTTCTATTTCCTGGGATTTTAGTTATGAGGCTTCTGTTGATCAGATTTGCAAAGCAGCAATTTGGTCTTCTTTGCATACTTTTACTAAATTCTACCATTTTGATGTTTTCTCTTCTTCTGAAGCAGATTTTGGTAGAAAAGTACTTCAGGCAGCAGTTTCAGTTTGATTCTTCTGCTTCTGATTTTGGGTTTTTTCTTTATAAGATTAAAACTTTTCGTTTTGGGTTGTGGATTATTTTTTCAGCGTAATTGGCTGTCTTTATTTTATCCCTCCCTCTCTAGTGACTCTTGCGTGGAGTATCTGCTATCCCATACATCACTAGCTCATGGACTCTTGCTAATTACATGAAAGAAAACATAATTTAAGTAAGAACTTATCTGATAAATTCATTTCTTTCATATTAGCAAGAGTCCATGAGGCCCACCCTTTTTTGTGGTGGTTATGATTTTTTTGTATAAAGCACAATTATTCCAATTCCTTATTTTTGATGCTTTCGCTCCTTTCTTATCACCCCACTTCTTGGCTATTCGTTAAACTGAATTGTGGGTGTGGTGAGGGGCAATACCCTGCTCCCTGATTACAGAGAGAAGGGCACCGAGAACCTTTGAAAAGATCCTTGGAGCTGTTGCTAGGCCAAAGGAAGAGCAACAAATTGGTAATGCTTGAAAGAAATGAATTTATCAGTTAAGTTCTTACATAAATTGTTTTCCCAAAGACAACCTCTGGATATGACGCTGATCATGTCTACTCAACTTCTTTTGTTGACCATGGAGACTAGGGCCAGATTGGGCCACCGGGATCCTGTGAAAAATCCTGGTGGCCCGGGCCTGTATGTCAGTTGTCACAAACACAGACACAGACTGCTTTATATCACAAGCATGACAGCTGTAGTACCCAGCACTGCTCCCGTTTCCTGGTTAGCTCTCAGGCTTCAATGTTAGTAGACTCTTCCTGCGAGTTTTACTGTGACTGACTGGAGTGAATGAGACTCCCTGGTGTCGCAACTCGCAAGTTCCAACACAAGGGGGCACAGACTGCAGCAACTCGACTCCAGCGAGCTGTTTCTGGCGGTGCAGCAGAGTTGGTATCTGTGAGACGTCCGGCATGGGTAAACTGCAACTGCTGAGTAAGTGCCCGCCGTACACTGAAGCTTCAATGAAAGGTAGCCGTTTCAAAATGGCATACCTTGCATTCCTATTGGCTGATTTGATTTTTCAAATTCAAATCAGCCAATAGGAATGCAAGGTACGCCATTTTGAAACGGCTACCTTGCATTGAAGCTTCAGTGTACGGCGGGGACCGTATAAAGAGGATAGTCCGCGCTGGATGCCTTCGCCACTCCGCCGGGATGAATATAGAAGACGCCCCTGTGATGGATGAAGATGTCGCCGCCTGGATGGAGATGGATGTCCGGACTTTAGGAACCGTGAGTAGATAATCTGGGGTTAGTGTTGGGTATTTTTTTTTATTTTTTGGAGTGTTTTTTTTTTTTTCTTCAGATTAGGGTTTGGGCAATTTGAAAAAGAGCTAATAGCCCTTTTAAGGGCAATTAAAAAGAGCTGAATGCCCTTTTAAGGGCAATGCCCATACACATGCCCCTTTAGGGGCAATGGGTAGTTTAGGATTTTTTAAAGTTAGGTTTTTTTATTTTGGGGGGTTGGTTCGGTGGTGGGTTTTACTGTTGGGGGGACTATGTATTTTTTACAGGTAAAAGAGCTGTTTAACTTAGGGCAATGCCCTTTTAAGGGCTATTGGTAGTTTACTGTAGGCTAGGGGGTGTTTTTATTTTGGGGGGTTCTTTATTTTTATAGGGCTATTAGATTAGGTGTAATTTTGTTTAGTGTTATTTTTTTGTAATTTTAGATCTTTTAATTTTTTTCGTAATGTTAGGTTTTTTAAGTTTGTAATTTAGATTTTTTTAATTGGTAGTTTTTTTAATTTTAACTTTATAGTAAGGTTAGGTTAATTTATAGTTTGTTAGGTTTATTTTTATTTCAGAGGTAAGTTTTTATTTATTTAAATATAGTTATATTGTAATTTTAATTTAAAGTTAGAGGAGTGTTAGGTTTAGTGGTTAATAGTTTAATTTAGTGTTTTGCAATGTAGGGGGCTGGCGGTTTAGGGGTTAATAGGTTTATTTAGTGGCGGCGATGTGGGAGGCCAGAGGTTTAGGGGTTAATAACTTTATTATAGTGGTGGAGATGTTGGGGAGCGGCGGATTAAGGGTTAATAGTTTTATGCTAGTGTTGGCGATGTCGGGGACAGCAGATTAGGAGTTAATAAATTTATTTAATAGTCGCGATGTGTGGGTGGATTAGGGGTTAATAGGTAGTTTATGGGTGTTAGTGTACTTTGTAACATTTTAGTTATGAGTTTTGTGAAACAATTTTGTTACACAAAGCTCATAACTACTGCTCTCAGATGGCGGTATGGATCCTGTCGGTATAGGCTGTAACGCAAGCATTTTAGCCTCACCACACAACCTGTAACCACACAACCTGTAATACCGGCGCTATGGAAATCCCACACAAAAACGTCATTTTTTTTGAGTACGTAATGGACATTGCGTTACAGGCTAAAATGCGGTATAGCTATACCGACACAACTTGTAATAGTGCGTTACTGCCATTACAACATTTTTTTAACGTTAAAAGCCGTAACGCAAAACTCGTAATCTACCTGAATGGTATTTAAACCAAAAGGCACTACTGCAGTCAATTCATATATCCACTGAGCTTCAGCTTGCAATAAACATTTATTTCAATCACCCCATCTTTTTAAATTTTAAACAACTTTCCAATTTACTTCTATTATCAAACTTTGTTTTCTTGTTATTCTTTGTTGAAAATCAGGAAGGTAAATTAAGAAATGTGCACATGCCTGCAGTACTATATGGCAGCAGTTTTGCAACAATGTTATACATTAGCAAAAGCACTAGATGGAGAACTAATTTCTGTCATGTAGTGCTCCAAATATGTTCACAAAATCTATCTAGATATCTCTTCAAAGAAGAATTGCAAGGCACATTTGATAATAGAAATAAATTGGAAACTTTTTAAAAATTGTATTCTGAGTAATTTTTGGGGGTTTTATGTCCCTTTAAGGGGTAATATGGTCAATCATTATAAAGTGTCACTTACTGTGTGCTGTTTCTTAACAAAAATGTCTAGTTGTTCAGTTGTCTGTTCTAATGGCCAATTGGATTTGTACTAAAGGGATTTTTTCAGCTTTGCATAAAC
This sequence comes from Bombina bombina, assembly GCF_027579735.1. Classification (NCBI taxonomy): domain Eukaryota; kingdom Metazoa; phylum Chordata; class Amphibia; order Anura; family Bombinatoridae; genus Bombina; species Bombina bombina. Next base: position 151,585,286 of record NC_069503.1, read on the forward strand.
AGATATGGAATGTTATCAATATTTTAGATTGAGTTTAATTCATCAGTTGTAATGAAGATGCGTTTAAACTTATTGGTCCCCAATCAGCGCCCTACATGGCATAATGTATTGACTGGACCCTGGGCAAACATTTTCTTGGGCTTTCCCCCCCATGCAATTTTGCTCTCCACCCCCAACATCCCAAAAAATAATAACTAAATCAATTTATTTTATAGGTTTTTTTAAAATTATTAGCCCAGCAGTGGATCATCCACTGCTGGGCTAATCATTTAAAAAATTAAATAAATTGCAATATGTGAAACTGAACCTAAGCAATACTAATAAGTAAATAAATATATAAATTCCTCTGGTGGAATCAAATCGTGTCCGCTCGCACGTTCTTAAATAGGCCCTTTAGTGTAGAATTCCTATCTGGTGCCTTTTGAAACAGTTTTGTGAAGAAATCCCCATCTTTTTTGTAAATGTGTAGCTCCAAAAAGTATTTTTTTTATCAAGTTTTGTGATTGCTGTGTCTGATATACTTTTAATATGGAACTATTAAATATGGACTTATAACTTATCCCAACTCCTCTTCTTGGTTTGCTTATATATTGTACTTGTGACACAACATGTCCCAGAGATATGACAAATGCCTCCTATAGAAAGTAATTAAGCTCTCTGGAATACAGAATCTCACAAGGGAGAGTGAGGTTAACAGGGGAGCACCTGGCACTAAAACATACTGGCTGGTGAGTTAAATAAGTAAGATTTGCAAATGTAAAATGCTTAGAGAATATAAGTAGCTATCAAGTAAAGAGTTTTTTTTTTAAAAAAACTTATATAAAGTGTCTTGCTCTCGGCTTGCCTAGAATAGATATTCAAGATTAAATTCCGCCATCCAATCAGCCCAAATCAACTCAACTCATGCTGCTGATAACATAGAAAGAATATCGCTCCATACAATGGATATAGTTCATAGTCTCTAATACTGTGGTCCATAGTAGAGGTGTAAAGTTGTTCCATACCCTGGAAATAGCTAATTTAGATGCCATCAAAAAGATAAACACACAAATATCCTTGGTGTTTAGGAAGGAATTGAGTACCCAAATGCAGCTTGAGGAGATTTGGGTAACTTAATGTGAAATTTAGGTTTGGAAGCAGGAATCCCATAAGGACCTTCATTTAGGGCACAACCACCAAATGTGTAGGGAGTCTCCAACCTCTCCACACCCCCTCCAGCATATGGGAGCACAGAATTATTCATCTTAAACAGCTTGAGAGGGGTAAAATACCAATTAGCTAAAATGTTATAAGTTTCATATAAAGTGATGCAGTGAAGTTAGGTGTAGGGTATTTTCCCAGGACAATAGCTGGCTAGATTTATCTGCTGGTATAACTCCTTCCATCATGGAGTAATGTAATGATAAGGGTGTATTGAGTTTCCCACCCTCACGCTACTTGCGCTCTCAACCTTGTAAAACTAGATCCGAGAATAGAATGTGTGAATCCCCAAGCGGGTCCACATATTAGGGTGCAAGTCTGGTAATACAGCTAATAAGCCTCTGATGGAGTGTATAGTTGATGGGTCTGATCTTAAAAGCTAAGGCATTCTTTAATCTCCAAAGTCCAATGGGGATCTATCAGTGACAAGTTATAGGGAAGGTAGGGTAGTTATAGGGAACCTTGCTCAATATCCCTTTAACAGGCACGTTTTAGAACTCTCCATTGGGAGATATGTGTAAACAAAGCAGCCTCATAATAGCTAAAAACAGAAGGTAACGCAGCCCCCAAAATGAGAATATTGTAGGGTTCTGTGGGCTATCAGTGGACGCTTCCCTGCCATATGTAGCTTGACATAAGATTTTACAATTGGCTTAGTGGGTGTTTTGGGTGGCAAAATGGGAGACATCTAAATAAGTAGTGAGTTTAGGTAGAAAACAAATTTTCAGGGTAGCTACTCTACTGAACTACAATATTGTAAAATTCAATTTATAAAAGTCAATATATTAAACAGATAGGAAAGAACATCTAACGGTCTAAAGGAGAAAATAGTGATGTAATCAGCAAATAGTGTGATTTTGTGATTTGTGGAAAATAGCATACCACCATCTATATTCTTATTGTCTCTAATGTGCGTGGCTAAAGCAAAAAGCATGGGTGACACCTGACATCCTTGCCTGGTGCCATTAGCAACTGGAAATGTTGGTGAACAGAAACCTAATCCACACACTTGAGCAGACAGAGCGGACTATAGTGCTATAATTATCTTCTGATTCACTTGTTATTCACTCTCTTTGAATAATGTTAGTAATCTATTCAGTTTATGCTGCTAACATCTGTAGAGTATCTCTAGTGATGAAGAGTTTAGAGAAAGAGTAGACATCACTGCTAGATTTGAGATTCTTCATTTTAAGATTAAGGTCCACTAGGGTCTCCCCCAGCTTTAATTGCAAGGTTCCTTCTAACAATAACTGTTTTCTTTCATGTAATTAGCAAGAGTCCATGAGCTAGTGACGTATGGGATATACATTCCTACCAGGAGGGGCAAAGTTTCCCAAACCTCAAAATGCCTATAAATACACCCCTCACCACACCCACAATTCAGTTTTACAAACTTTGCCTCCGATGGAGGTGGTGAAGTAAGTTTGTGCTAGATTCTACGTTGATATGCGCTCCGCAGCAAGTTGGAGCCCGGTTTTCCTCTCAGCGTGCAGTGAATGTCAGAGGGATGTGAGGAGAGTATTGCCTATTTGAATGCAGTGATCTCCTTCTACGGGGTCTATTTCATAGGTTCTCTGTTATCGGTCGTAGAGATTCATCTCTTACCTCCCTTTTCAGATCGACGATATACTCTTATATATACCATTACCTCTGCTGATTCTCGTTTCAGTACTGGTTTGGCTTTCTACAAACATGTAGATGAGTGTCCTGGGGTAAGTAAATCTTATTTTCTGTGACACTCCAAGCTATGGTTGGGCACTTTATTTATAAAGTTCTAAATATATGTATTCAAACATTTATTTGCCTTGACTCAGAATGTTCAACTTTCCTTATTTTCAGACAGTCAGTTTCATATTTGGGATAATGCATTTGATTTAATCATTTTTTCTTACCTTCAAAAATTTGACTCTTCCCTGTGGGCTGTTAGGCTCGCGGGGGCTGAAAATGCTTCATTTTATTGCGTCATTCTTGGCGCGGACTTTTTTGGCGCAAAAAATTTGTTTCCGTTTCCGGCGTCATACGTGTCGCCGCAAGTTGCGTCATTTTTTGACGTTATTTTGCGCCAAAAATTTCGGCGTTCCGGATGTGGCGTCATTTTGGCGCCAAAAAGCATTTAGGCGCCAAATAATGTGGGCGTCTTATTGGCGCGAAAAATATGGGCGTCGCTTTTGTCTCCACATTATTTAAGTCTCATTTTTCATTGCTTCTGGTTGCTAGAAGCTTGTTCTTTGGCATTTTTTCCCATTCCTGAAACTGTCATTTAAGGAATTTGATCAATTTTGCTTTATATATATGTTGTTTTTTCTCTTACATATTGCAAGATGTCTCACGTTGCATCTGAGCCAGAAGATACTACAGGAAAATCGCTGTCTAGTGCTGGATCTACCAAAGCTAAGTGTATCTGCTGTAAACTTTTGGTAGCTATTCCTCCAGCTGTTGTTTGTATTGATTGTCATGACAAACTTGTTAAAGCAGATAATATTTCCTTTAGTAAAATACCATTGCCTGTTGCAGTTCCTTCAACATCTAAGGTGCAGAATGTTCCTGATAATATAAGAGATTTTGTTTCAGAATCCATAAAGAAGGCTATGTCTGTTATTTCTCCTTCTAGTAAACGTAAAAAATCTTTTAAAACTTCTCTCCCTACAGATGAATTTTTAAATGAACATCATCATTCTGATTCTGATGACTCTTCTGGTTCAGAGGATTCTGTCTCAGAGGTTGATGCTGATAAATCTTCATATTTATTTAAAATGGAATTTATTCGTTCTTTACTTAAAGAAGTACTAATTGCTTTAGAAATAGAGGATTCTGGTCCTCTTGATACTAATTCTAAACGTTTGGATAAGGTATTTAAAGCTCCTGTGGTTATTCCAGAAGTTTTTCCTGTTCCTAATGCTATTTCTGCAGTAATTTCCAAAGAATGGGATAAATTGGGTAATTCATTTACTCCTTCTAAACGTTTTAAGCGATTATATCCTGTGCCGTCTGACAGATTAGAATTTTGGGACAAAATCCCTAAAGTTGATGGGGCTATTTCTACCCTTGCTAAACGTACTACTATTCCTACGTCAGATGGTACTTCTTTAAGGATCCTTTAGATAGGAAAATTGAATCCTTTCTAAGAAAAGCTTATCTGTGTTCAGGTAATCTTCTTAGACCTGCTATATCTTTGGCTGATGTTGCTGCAGCTTCAACTTTCTGGTTGGAAACTTTAGCGCAACAAGTAACACATCATGATTCTCATGATATTATTATTCTTCTACAGCATGCTAATAATTTTATCTGTGATGCCATTTTTGATATTATCAGAGTTGATGTCAGGTTTATGTCTCTAGCTATTTTAGCTAGAAGAGCTTTATGGCTTAAAACTTGGAATGCTGATATGGCTTCTAAATCTACTTTACTTTCCATTTCTTTCCAGGGTAACAAATTATTTTGGCCTAGCTACAGCTCCAAGAATTTTTACAAAGGTTCTCGGTGCCCTTCTGTCTGTAATCAGAGAACAGGGTATTGTGGTATTTCCTTATTTGGACGATATCTTGGTACTTGCTCAGTCTTTACATTTAGCAGAATCTCATACGAATCGACTTGTGTTGTTTCTTCAAGATCATGGTTGGAGGATCAATTTACCAAAAAGTTCTTTGATTCCTCAGACAAGGGTAACCTTTCTGGGTTTCCAGATGGATTCAGTGTCCATGACTCTGTCTTTAACAGACAAGAGACGTCTAAAATTGATTGCAGCTTGTCGAAACCTTCAGTCACAATCATTCCCTTCGGTAGCCTTATGCATGGAAATTCTAGGTCTTATGACTGCTGCATCGGACGCGATCCCCTTTGCTCGTTTTCACATGCGACCTCTTCAGCTCTGTATGCTGAAGCAATGGTGCAAGGATTACACGAAGATATCTCAATTAATATCTTTAAAACCGATTGTTCGACACTCTCTAACATGGTGGACAGATCACCATCGTTTAATTCAGGGGGCTTCTTTTGTGCTTCCGACCTGGACTGTAATTTCAACAGATGCAAGTCTCACAGGTTGGGGAGCTGTGTGGGGATCTCTGACGGCACAAGGAGTTTGGGAATCTCAGGAGGTGAGATTACCGATCAATATTTTGGAACTCCGTGCAATTTTCAGAGCTCTTCAGTTTTGGCCTCTTCTGAAGAGAGAATCGTTCATTTGTTTTCAAACAGACAATGTCACAACTATGGCATACATCAATCATCAAGGAGGGACTCACAGTCCTCTGGCTATGAAAGAAGTATCTCGAATTTTGGTTTGGGCGGAATCCAGCTCCTGTCTAATCTCTGCGGTTCATATCCCAGGTATAGACAATTGGGAAGCGGATTATCTCAGTCGCCAAACGTTGCATCCGGGCGAATGGTCTCTTCACCCAGAGGTATTTCTTCAGATTGTTCAAATGTGGGAACTTCCAGAAATAGATCTGATGGCGTCCCATCTAAACAAGAAACTTCCCAGGTATCTGTCCAGATCCCGGGATCCTCAGGCGGAGGCAGTGGATGCATTATCACTTCCTTGGAAGTATCATCCTGCCTATATCTTTCCGCCTCTAGTTCTTCTTCCAAGAGCAATCTCCAAGATTCTGAAGGAATGCTCGTTTGTTCTGCTGGTAGCTCCGGCATGGCCTCACAGGTTTTGGTATGCGGATCTTGTCCGGATGGCCTCTTGCCAACCGTGGACTCTTCCGTTAAGACCAGACCTTCTGTCACAAGGTCCTTTTTTCCATCAGGATCTGAAATCCTTAAATTTAAAGGTATGGAGATTGAACGCTTGATTCTTGGTCAAAGAGGTTTCTCTGACTCTGTGATTAATACTATGTTACAGGCTCGTAAATCTGTATCTCGAGAGATATATTATAGAGTCTGGAAGACTTATATTTCTTGGTGTCTTTCTCATCATTTTTCTTGGCATTCTTTTAGAATACCGAGAATTTTACAGTTTCTTCAGGATGGTTTAGATAAGGGTTTGTCCGCAAGTTCTTTGAAAGGACAAATCTCTGCTCTTTCTGTTCTTTTTCACAGAAAGATTGCTATTCTTCCTGATATTCATTGTTTTGTACAAGCTTTGGTTCGTATAAAACCTGTTATTAAGTCAATTTCTCCTCCTTGGAGTTTGAATTTGGTTTTGGGAGCTCTTCAAGCTCCTCCGTTTGAACCTATGCATTCATTGGACATTAAATTACTTTCTTGGAAAGTTTTGTTCCTTTTGGCCATCTCTTCTGCCAGAAGAGTTTCTGAATTATCTGCTCTTTCTTGTGAGTCTCCTTTTCTGATTTTTCATCAGGATAAGGCGGTGTTGCGAACTTCTTTTGAATTTTTACCTAAAGTTGTGAATTCCAACAACATTAGTAGAGAAATTGTGGTTCCTTCATTATGTCCTAATCCTAAGAATTCTAAGGAGAAATCGTTGCATTCTTTGGATGTTGTTAGAGCTTTGAAATATTATGTTGAAGCTACGAAATCTTTCTGTAAGACTTCTAGTTTATTTGTTATCTTTTCCGGTTCTAGAAAAGGCCAGAAAGCTTCTGCCATTTCTTTGGCATCTTGGTTGAAATCTTTAATTCATCTTGCCTATGTTGAGTCGGGTAAAACTCCGCCTCAAAGAATTACAGCTCATTCTACTAGGTCAGTTTCTACTTCCTGGGCGTTTAGGAATGAAGCTTCGGTTGACCAGATTTGCAAAGCAGCAACTTGGTTCTCTTTGCATACTTTTACTAAATTCTACCATTTTGATGTATTTTCTTCTTCTGAAGCAGTTTTTGGTAGAAAAGTACTTCAGGCAGCGGTTTCAGTTTGAATCTTCTGCTTATGTTTTTCGTTAAACTTTATTTTTGGGTGTGGATTATTTTCAGCAGGAATTGGCTGTCTTTATTTTATCCCTCCCTCTCTAGTGACTCTTGTGTGGAAAGATCCACATCTTGGGTAGTCATTATCCCATACGTCACTAGCTCATGGACTCTTGCTAATTACATGAAAGAAAACATAATTTATGTAAGAACTTACCTGATAAATTCATTTCTTTCATATTAGCAAGAGTCCATGAGGCCCGCCCTTTTTTTGTGGTGGTTATGATTTTTGTATAAAGCACAATTATTCCAATTCCTTATTTTATATGCTTTCGCACTTTTTTATCACCCCACTTCTTGGCTATTCGTTAAACTGAATTGTGGGTGTGGTGAGGGGTGTATTTATAGGCATTTTGAGGTTTGGGAAACTTTGCCCCTCCTGGTAGGAATGTATATCCCATACGTCACTAGCTCATGGACTCTTGCTAATATGAAAGAAATGAATTTATCAGGTAAGTTCTTACATAAATTATGTTTTTTTTTATAGGTGATGCCACTAGAGAAATGTGTTAATGTGCTGTTGATGGGGAAGTGGGGATGAGAGGAGGCTGTGTGTAAGGGGGGAATGGGGACTGAGAGGGTGAGTAAGGGGGCCACGGGAATAAGCATGGAGGTTGTGTGTAACAGACAGCGGGTGTGCATGGGGGAGGGAAGGTGTGAAGCAAACTGTGAACAGAAAGTGGATATCAGGGAGCTGAAGAGAGGTTGGAGGAGGTGGCTGTGTTTGAGGAGGGAGGGCTAAAGGGATGGACAGAAGCTGGTGTGTGAGGGTTACAGTAGTTGGATTAAGAGGATGAGCAGGGTGTGAGGGAGATGCTGCTGAAAAGATGAGCTAGAGGGAGTATCATGAAGAAATGTCAGGGGCTAATTTTTCTTTCTTATCTTTTTCTGCTGTATTTCCATGCTATTTACAACTTCTGGAACCACAGCTATCTTGGCCTCTATCTATTACTTGGGGAAAATATTTTACTCCATATTTTGCCATATTGAGGCGGACCTATTATTGCTTTATACTTTCATAGACCTATACAAGTTTTTTCTATATTTATAAGTGTGCTATTTACTACAGTAATGTATACAATAGTTTTCACATATTTTGAGAGGTCCAAAAATGGCCTGTGCAATTTGAACAAAATTCCCCACAATGAGGTGTTTAATTGTGTTCAGAAGTCCAAAAGTGGCTTTTACTTGATTACAGATATGCAATTTATAACTAGAAGAAAAAAGTAAAAACTGAGATGATGTATAGCATTTTATTTCTCAAGTGTATGTAACACATTGCTCTACGATGTACCTAGGCCCTAGTCTTGTTTTTTTTCTCAGAAACTTGACCCCCTAAATGCACTACCCCGCAAGAAAAGACACAGACACCAAAAAATGGGTCGTAAAGGCCCGCAGCTCCACATTTATTATAAACGTATTAACATTGAACCTTAAATATAAAAACAACTGTAAACAGAATATCCCCACAAAAACCCCAGGAGGTGCTTGCCTAAAACGTAGTCCTCAATGAGTCCACTTACTCATAGCTAATCCACCACATCCTCGCAAATCTTTTACTTCCCCTGGACACCCAGGGGGTACACTCCACCTTTTTAATTCTTTCACCATCTAGAACAATCAATTGTGTAAATGAAGCTATGTATGAATTGTTGCTCTGACTGTTTGTTATTGTTTTTAAAATAGGTATTTAAACTATATAGAGTATTAGACACCGGTGTCTTAATTTCATTTTATATGTAGTACACATATATAGTTATCATTCTTATATTAATAACATTAAATTAATTTTAAAGTATTTATGTACGGATTTATCAATTTATTATAAAGGGTCTGAGAGGAATACTCTTATCATCATCAATAAGCAATATTTCTCCTACATTGGTGTGTCCGGTCCACGGCTTCATCCTTACTTGTGGGAATATTGTCTTCCCTAACAGGAAATGGCAAAGAGAGCCCATATAGCTCCCCCTCTGGCTCCGCCCCCCAGTCATTCTCTTTGTCGCTCTGAACAAGTAGCATCTCCACGGGGATGGTAAAGAGTATGTGGTGTTAGTTGTAGTTTTATTTCTTCTATCAATAGTTTTTTTTATTTTAAAATAGTGTCGGTTTGTACTATTTACTCTACAACAGAAAGTGATGAAGAGTTCTGTTAAAAGAGGAGTATGATTTTAGCAACAGTAACTAAAATCCATTGCTGTTCCCACGCAGGACTGTTGAAACCAGAGAACTTCAGTTGGGGGGAACAGTTTGCAGACTTTTCTGTTCCAGGTATGACTAGTCTCTTTTCTAACAAGACATAGTAATGCTAGAAGACTGTCATTTTCCCTTATGGGATCGGTAAGCCATTTTCTTACTCATAACAGAATGAAAGCTTATAAATGGGCTATATACTGGTTGACACTATTGTGGGCTAAATCGATTGATTTATATAATATTTATATGACTTTTGGAGTGTTTTGTGACTTGGAAACACTTTTGGGAATGTTTTTATTATGCCTGGCAGTTGTGTAGACACCTAATCTAGTCAGGAAGGCTTCACTCTGGTATGTAGAGGGAGGAGGCCTCATTTTCGCGCCTCAGTTGCGCAGTTACTTCTCGAAGCAGTGCATGCAGCTTCATGTGAGAGGGTCCTGTGGCCATAAAAACGATTTCAAGAAGGCTTATTTCTGTGGTGAATAACCCCCAAGGAAGGTAAAAGCCGCAGCAAAGGCTGTGGCAGGGACTGTAGTGGGTTTAAACTGGTAAATTGAACAATTAGCTCCGGTTTGCTCATTTAAGGGGTTAAAGACTTGAAATTTGGTGTGCAATACTTTCAAAGCATTAAGACACTAGGGTGCAAATTTTGTAAAGATCGGATATTTCCTTCATAGTTTTTCAAACATTCAGAAATAAAGTGTACTCTTTTTATTATTTAAAGAGACAGTAACGGTTTTGTTTAAAAACGGTTTTATTGCATTAATAGCCTGCCTAAGTCTGTCTAACATGTCTATACCTTCAGATAGCATATGTTCTGTGTGTATGGAGGCCAAGGTGGTTCCCCCTTTAAATGTATGTGAAAATTGTGCCATGGCGTCCAAACAAAGTAAGGACAGTACTGTCGCATTTAATAAGGTTGCCCAAGATGATTCTTCAAATGAAGGTAGTGGGGATAGTTCATCATCCTCTCCTTCTGTGTCAACACCAGTTATGCCCGCGCAGGCAACACCTAGTACATCTAGCGCGCCAATGCTTGTTACTATGCAGCAATTAACTGCAGTAATGGATAATTCTATAGTAAATCTTTTATCCAAACTGCCAGCATTTCCCAGAAAGCGTGATTGCTCAGTTTTAAATACAGAGGATGAGCAAGTGGGCGCTGACGATAATTTAAATACCCTCACACCAGTCTGAATTGGCAGTGAGGGAGGGTCTGTCTGAGGGAGAAATTTCTGATTCAGGAAAAGTTTCTCAGCAGGCAGAACCTGATATTGTGGCGTTTAAATTTAAGTTAGAACATCTCCGCGCCCTGCTTAAGGAGGTGCTAACTACTCTTGACGATTGTGACTCTTTGGTGATTCCAGAGAAATTGTGCAAAATGGACAAATTCCTAGAGGTCCCTGTGCACGCTGATACCTTTCCGATACCCAAGAGGGTGGCGGACATAGTGACCAAGGAGTGGGAGAAGCCAGGTATACCTTTTGTCCCACCTCCTATATTTATGAAAATGTTCCCCATTGTCGACCCCAGAAGGGACGCATGGCAAACAGTCCCTAAGGTTGAGGGGGCAGTTTCTACGTTGGCCAAGCGCACGACTATTCCCATTGAGGACAGTTGTGCTTTCAAAGATCCTATGGATAAAAAATTGGAAGGATTGCTTAAAAAGATATTTGTTCAGCAAGGTTTTCTTCTCCAACCAATTTCGTGCATTATTCCTGTCACAATGGCGGCGTCTTTTTAGTTCGAGGAACTAGAAAATTCGCTCCATAAGGAGACTCCATATGAGAAAGTCATGGACAGAATTCACGCACTAAAGTTGGCTAATTCCTTTATTTTAGATGCCGCTTTTCAATTGGCAAAATTAGCGGCGAAAAATTCAGGTTTTGCAATAGTGGCGTGCAGAGCGCTTTGGCTAAAATCTTTGTCGGCGAATGTGTCGTCCAAGACAAAACTGCTTAATATTCCTTTCAAAGGTAAGACCCTTTTCGGGCCAGAATTGAAGGAGATTATTTCAGACATCACTGGGGGGAAGGGCCATGCCCTCCCACAGGATAGGCCTTTCAAGGCTAAGAACAAATCTAATTTTCGTTCCTTTCGCAATTTCAGGAACGGACCGTCTCCTAACTCTGCAGCCTCTAGACAAGAGGGTAACACTTCCCAGCCTAAACCAGCATGGAAACCAATGCAAGGCTGGAACAAGGGTAAACAGGCCAAGAAGCCTGCTGCTGCTACCAAGACAGCATGAAGGGGTAGCCCCCGATCCAGGACCGGATCTAGTAGGGGGCAGACTTTCTCTCTTTGCTCAGGCTTGGGCAAGAGATGTTCCGGATCCCTGGGCACTAGAAATAGTCTCTCAGGGGTATCTTCTAGAGTTCAAAGAACTTCCTCCAAGGGGAAGGTTCCACATGTCTCGCTTATCTTCAGACCAGATAAAGAGACAGGCATTCTTACATTGCGTAGGAGACCTATTAAAGATGGGAGTGATACACCCAGTTCCGACAGCGGAACAAGGTCTGAGGTTTTACTCAAACCTGTTTGTAGTTCCCAAAAAAGAGGGAACTTTCAGGCCAATTCTGGATTTAAAAATTCTAATCAAATTCCTCAGAGTTCCATCATTCAAAATGGAAACCATTCGAACGATTTTACCAACAATCCAGGAGGGTCAATACATGACTACCGTGGACTTAAAGGATGCATACCTACATATTCCTATCCACAAAGATCATCATCAGTTCCTAAGGTTTGCCTTTCTGGACAAACATTACCAGTTCGTGGCTCTTCCGTTCGGTTTAGCCACTGCTCCCAGAATTTTCACAAAGGTGCTAGGATCCCTGCTAGCGGTTCTAAGACCGAGGGGCATTGCGGTGGCACCTTACTTATACGACGACATAATCCAAGCGTCGTCCCTTTCCAGATCAAGGGCTCATACAGACATTGTATTAGCCTTTCTCAGGTCTCACGGGTGGAAGGTGAACGTAGAAAAGAGTTCCCTGTCTACAAGGGTTCCCTTTCTGGGAACAATAATAGATTCTGTAGAAATGAAGATCTTTCTGACAGAGGTCAGAAAATTAAAACTTCTAAACGCTTGTCAAGTTCTTCAATCTATTCCTCAGCCTTCCATAGCTCAGTGCATGGAGGTAATAGGACTAATGGTTGCAGCAATGGACGTGGTTCCTTTTGCTCGAATTCATCTAAGACCATTGCAACTGTGCATGCTCAAACAGTGGAATGGGGATTATGCAGACTTGTCTCCCCAGATTCAAGTAGACAAGGTAACCAGAGACTCGCTCCGCTGGTGGTTGACTCAGGATCACCTGTCTCAGGGAATGAGTTTCCGCAGACCAGAGTGGGTCATCGTCACGACCGACGCCAGTCTCTTAGGCTGGGGCGCGGTCTGGGACTCCCTGAAAGCTCAGGGTCTATGGTCTCGGGAAGAGTCCCTTCTCCCGATAAACATTTTGGAACTGAGAGCGATATTCAATGCGCTCCTGGCCTGGCCTCACCTAGCGAAGGGCAGATTCATACGATTTCAGTCGGACAACATGACGACTGTAGCGTACATCAATCATCGGGGGGGAACAAAGAGTTCCTTGGCGATGACAGAGGTAGCCAAGATCATCAAATGGGCGGAGGATCACTCCTGCCACCTATCTGCAATCCACATCCCAGGAGTAGACAACTGGGAGGCGGATTATTTGAGTCGTCAGACTTTCCATCCGGGGGACTGGGAACTCCACCCGGAGGTCTTTGCCCAGTTAACTCAACTACCAGGCACTCCGGATATGGATCTGATGGCGTCTCGTCAGAACTTCAAAGTTCCTCGATACGGGTCCAAATCCAGGGATCCCAGGGCAACACTAGTGGATGTATTAGTGGCGCCTTGGTCGTTCAATCTAGCTTATGTGTTTCCACCGTTCCCTCTCCTTCCCAGGCTGGTAGCCAGGATCAAACAGGAAAAGGCCTCGGTGATTCTGATAGCTCCTGCATGGCCACGCAGGACTTGGTATGCAGACCTGGTGAATATGTCATCGGCTCCACCATGGAAGCTACCTTTGAGACAGGATCTTCTAGTACAAGGTCCATTCGAACATCCAAATCTAGTCTCTCTGCAACTGACTGCTTGGAAATTGAACGCTTGATTCTATCTAAGCGTGGGTTTTCAGATTCAGTTATAGATACTCTGGTTCAAGCCAGAAAGCCTGTGACTAGGAAGATTTACCATAAGATATGGCACAAATATATCCGTTGGTGTGAATCCAAGGGTTTTTCTTGGAGTAAAATCAAAATTCCTAGGATTCTGTCTGTCTTGTTGCACAAACGTCTGGCAGCCGTGCCAGATGTACAAGCGTTTGTACAGGCGTTAGTCAGAATCAAGCCTGTTTACAGACCTATGACTCCTCCATGGAGTCTAAACTTAGTTCTTTCAGTTCTTCAAGGGGTTCCGTTTGAACCTTTGCATTCCATAGATATTAAGTTACTATCTTGGAAAGTTCTGTTTTTAGTTGCTATTTCTTCTGCCAGAAGAGTTTCTGAATTATCTGCTTTGCAGTGTACTTCTCCCTATCTGGTATTTCATGCAGATAAGGTAGTTTTACGTACCAAACCTGGTTTTCTTCCAAAAGTAGTTTCCAACAGGAATATTAACCAGGAAATAGTTGTTCCTTCTCTATGTCCGAATCCAGTTTCAAAGAAGGAACGTTTGTTACACAACCTAGATATGGTCCGTGCTTTAAAATTCTATTTAGAAGCAACAAAGGATTTCAGACAAACATCATCTTTGTTTGTCGTTTATTCTGGTAAGAGGAGAGGGCAGAAAGCTACTGCTACCTCTCTTTCTTTTTGGCTGAAAAGCATCATCCGATTGGCTTATGAGACTGCCGGACGGCAGCCTCCTGAACGAATTACAGCTCATTCTACTAGAGCTGTGGCTTCCACATGGGCCTTTAAGAATGAGGCTTCTGTTGATCAGATCTGTAAGGCAGCGACTTGGTCTTCTCTGCATACTTTTGCCAAATTTTATAAATTCAATACTTATGCTTCTTCTGAGGCTGTTTTTGGGAGAAAGGTTTTGCAAGCCGTGGTGCCTTCCGTTTAGGTAACCTGACTTGCTCCCTCCATCCGTGTCCTAAAGCTTTGGTATTGGTTCCCACAAGTAAGGATGAAGCCGTGGACCGGACACACCAATGTAGGAGAAAACAGAATTTATGTTTACCTGATAAATTTCTTTCTCCTACGGTGTGTCCGGTCCACGGCCCGCCCTGGCTTTTTTTCTTCTGTTATGTGCGATCAGTCCACGGGTCATCATTACTTCTGGGATATAACTCCTCCCCAACAGGAAATGCAAGAGGATTCACCCAGCAGAGCTGATATAGCTCCTCCCCTCTACGTCAGTCCCAGTCATTCTCTTGCACCCAACGACTAAGATCTGTTATTAATGGGAGTGATCCATCCAGTTCCGCGGTCGGAACAAGGACAAGGGTTCTACTCAAACCTGTTTGTGGTTCCCAAAAAAGAGGGAACTTTCAGGCCAATCTTAGATTTAAAGATTCTAAACAAATTCCTAAGAGTTCCATCGTTCAAAATGGAAACTATTCGGACAATCTTACCTATGATCCAAAAGGGTCAGTACATGACCACAGTGGATTTAAAAGATGCTTACCTTCACATACCGATTCACAAAGATCATCAACGGTATCTACGGTTTGCCTTCCTAGACAGGCACTACCAGTTTGTAGCTCTTCCATTCGGATTGGCTACGGCCCCAAGAATCTTCACAAAGGTTCTGGGTGCCCTTCTGGCGGTACTAAGACCGCGAGGGATTTCGGTAGCTCCGTACCTAGACGACATTCTAATACAAGCTTCAAGCTTTCAAACTGCCAAGTCTCATACAGAGTTAGTTCTGGCATTTCTAAGGTCGCATGGATGGAAAGTGAACGAAAAGAAAAGTTCTCTTTTTCCTCTCACAAGAGTTCCATTCTTGGGGACTCTTATAGATTCTGTAGAAATGAAGATTTACCTGACAGAAGACAGGTTAACAAGGCTTCAGGATGCATGCCGTGTCCTTCATTCCATTCAACACCCGTCAGTAGCTCAATGCATGGAGGTGATCGGCTTAATGGTAGCGGCAATGGACATAGTACCTTTTGCACGCCTACACCTCAGACCGCTGCAATTGTGCATGCTAAGTCAGTGGAATGGGGATTACTCAGATTTGTCCCCTACCCTGAATCTGAATCAAGAGACCAGAAATTCTCTTCTATGGTGGCTTTATCGGCCACACCTGTCCAGGGGGATGCCATTCAGCAGGCCAGACTGGACAATCGTAACAACAGACGCCAGCCTGCTAGGTTGGGGCGCTGTCTGGAATTCTCTGAAGACTCAGGGATTATGGAATCAGGAGGAGAGTCTCCTTCCAATAAACATTCTGGAATTGAGGGCAGTTCTCAATGCCCTTCTAGCTTGGCCCCAATTAACAACTCAGGGGTTCATCAGGTTTCAGTCGGACAATATCACGACTGTAGCTTACATCAACCATCAGGGAGGGACAAGAAGCTCCCTAGCAATGATGGAAGTATCAAAGATAATTCGCTGGGCAGAGTCTCACTCTTGCCACCTGTCAGCAATCCACATCCCGGGAGTGGAGAATTGGGAGGCGGATTTCTTGAGTCGCCAGACTTTTCATCCGGGAGAGTGGGAACTTCATCCGGAGATTTTTGCCCAAATACTTCGACGTTGGGGCAAACCAGAGATAGATCTCATGGCGTCTCGCCAGAACGCCAAACTTCCTCACTACGGGTCCAGATCCAGGGATCCGGGAGCGGTTCTGATAGATGCTTTGACAGCACCTTGGAACTTCGGGATGGCTTATGTGTTTCCACCCTTCCCGCTGCTTCCTCGATTGATTGCGAAAATCAAACAAGAGAGAGCATCTGTGATTCTAATAGCGCCTGCATGGCCACGCAGGACTTGGTATGCAGATCTAGTGGACATGTCATCCTGTCCACCTTGGTCTCTACCTCTGAGACAGGACCTTCTGATACAGGGTCCATTCAAACATCAAAATCTAACTTCTCTGAAACTGACTGCTTGGAAATTGAACGCTTGATTTTATCAAAGCGTGGTTTTTCTGAGTCGGTTATTGATACCCTGATCCAGGCTAGGAAGCCTGTTACCAGAAAGATTTACCATAAAATATGGCGCAAATACCTATACTGGTGCGAATCCAAACGTTACTCCTGGAGTAAGGTTAGGATCCCTAGGATATTGTCTTTTCTACAAGAAGGTTTAGAAAAGGGTTTATCGGCTAGTTCATTAAAGGGACAGATTTCAGCTCTGTCCATCTTATTACACAGGCGTCTGTCAGAAAATCCAGACGTCCAGGCCTTTTGTCAAGCTTTAGCTAGGATCAAGCCTGTGTTTAAAGCCGTTGCTCCGCCATGGAGTTTAAACTTAGTTCTTAACGTTTTACAAGGTGTTCCATTTGAACCCCTTCATTCCATTGATATAAAATTATTATCTTGGAAAGTTCTGTTTTTAATGGCTATTTCCTCGGCTCGAAGAGTCTCTGAGTTATCAGCATTACATTGTGATTCTCCTTATCTGATTTTTCACTCAGATAAGGTAGTTCTGCGTACTAAACCTGGGTTCTTACCTAAGGTAGTTACTAACAGGAATATCAATCAAGAGATTGTTGTTCCATCCTTGTGTCCAAATCCTTCTTCAAAGAAGGAACGTCTTCTACACAATCTGGATGTAGTTCGTGCCCTCAAGTTCTACTTGCAGGCAACTAAAAATTTTCGCCAAACTTCTTCCCTGTTTGTCGTTTATTCTGGACAGAGGAGAGGTCAAAAAGCTTCTGCTACCTCTCTCTCTTTTTGGCTTCGTAGCATAATACGTTTAGCCTATGAGACTGCTGGACAGCAGCCTCCTGAAAGAATTACAGCTCACTCCACTAGAGCTGTGGCTTCCACTTGGGCCTTTAAGAATGAGGCCTCTGTTGAACAGATTTGCAAGGCTGCAACTTGGTCTTCGCTTCATACTTTTTCCAAATTTTACAAATTTGACACTTTTGCTTCTTCGGAGGCTATTTTTGGGAGAAAGGTTCTTCAGGCAGTGGTTCCTTCTGTATAATGAGCCTGCCTATCCCTCCCGTCATCCGTGTACTTTTGCTTTGGTATTGGTATCCCAGAAGTAATGATGACCCGTGGACTGATCGCACATAACAGAAGAAAACATAATTTATGCTTACCTGATAAATTCCTTTCTTCTGTTGTGCGATCAGTCCACGGCCCGCCCGGTTTTTTAAGGCAGGTAAATATCTTTTAAATTATACTCCAGTCACCACTTCACCCTTGGTTACTCCTTTCTCGTTGATTCTTGGTCGAATGACTGGGACTGACGTAGAGGGGAGGAGCTATATCAGCTCTGCTGGGTGAATCCTCTTGCATTTCCTGTTGGGGAGGAGTTATATCCCAGAAGTAATGATGACCCGTGGACTGATCGCACAACAGAAGAAAGGAATTTATCAGGTAAGCATAAATTATGTTTTTATTCCATACACTACAGTCACCACGGCACCCTATAGTTTCTCCTTTTTCTCCTAACCGTTGGTCAAATGACTGGGGGGCGGAGCAAGAGGGGGAGCTATATGGGCAGCTTTTGCTGTGCTCTCTTTGCCATTTCATGTTAGGGAAGAGAATATTCCCACAAGTAAGGATGAAGCCGTGGACCGGACACACCGTAGGAGAAAGAAATTTATCAGGTAAACATAAATTCTGTTTTCTTTCATGTAATTAGCAAGAGTCCATGAGCTAGTGACGTATGGGATATACATTCCTACCAGGAGGGGCAAAGTTTCCCAAACCTCAAAATGCCTATAAATACACCCCTCACCACACCCACAAATAAGTTTTACAAACTTTGCCTCCTATTGAGGTGGTGAATTAAGTTTGTGCTAGATTCTACGTTGATATGCACTCCGCAGCAGGTTGGAGCCCGGTTTTCCTCTCAGCGTGCAGTGAATGTCAGAGGGATGTGAAGAGAGTATTGCCTATTTGAATTCAATGATCTCCTTCTACCGGGTCTATTTAATAGGTTCTCTGTTATCGGTCGTAGAGATTCATCTCTTACCTCCCTTTTCAGATCGACGATATACTCTAATATATACCATTACCTCTACTGATTCTCGTTTCAGTACTGGTTTGGCTTTCTACTACATGTAGATGAGTGTCCTGGGGTAAGTAAGTCTTATTTTCTGTGACACTCTAAGCTATGGTTGGGCACTTTATATAAAGTTCTAAATATAAGTGTTCAAACATTTATTTGCCTTAATTCAGGATGTTCAACGTTCCTTATTTCAGACAGTCAGTTTCATATTTGGGATAATGCATATGACTAAAGCAAATTTTTTTTTTATTTTTTTTTTTTTACCTTTAAATTTGACTTTTTCCCTGTGTGCTGTTAGGCTCGCGGGGGCTGAAAATGCTTCATTTTATTGCGTCATTCTTGGCGCGGACTTTTTTGGCGCAAAAATTTTTTCTTTTCCGGCGTCATGCGTGTTCCCGGAAGTTGCGTCATTTTTTACGTTTTTTTGCGCCAAGTGTCGGCCTTCCGGATGTGGCGTCATTTTTGGCGCCAAAAGCATTTAGGCGCCAAATAATGTGGGCGTCTTTTTTGGCGCTAAAAAATATGGGCGTCACTATTGTCTCCACATTATTTAAGTCTCTTTGTTTATTGCTTCTGGTTGCTAGAAGCTTGTTCACTGGCATTTTTTCCCATTCCTGAAACTGTCATTTAAGGAATTTGATCAATTTTGCTTTATATGTTGTTTTTTCTATTACATATTGCAAGATGTCCCAGATTGACCCTGAGTCAGAAGATACTTCTGGAAAATCGCTGCCTAGTGCTGGATCTACCAAAGTTAAGTGTATTTGCTGTAAACTTGTGGTATCTGTTCCTTCAGCTGTTGTTTGTAATGAATGTCATGACAAACATGTTAATGCAGATAATATTTCCTGTAGTAATGTTACATTACCTGTTGTTGTTCCATCAACATCTAATACTCAGAGTGTTCCTGTTGACATAAGAGATTTTGTTTCTAAATCCATTAAGAAGGCTATGTCTGTTATTCCTCCTTCTAGTAAACGTAAAAGGTCTTTTAAAACTTCTCATTTTTCAGATGAATTTTTAAATGAACATCATCATTCTGATTCTGATAATGATTCCTCTGGTTCAGAGGATTCTGTTTCAGAGGTGGATACTGATAAATCTTCATATTTATTCAAAATGGAATTTATTCGTTCTTTACTTAAAGAAGTCTTAATTGCATTAGAAATAGAGGATTCTGGTCCTCTTGATACTAAATCTAAACGTTTAAATAAGGTTTTTAAATCTCCTGTAGTTATTCCAGAAGTTTTTCCTGTCCCTGATGCTATTTCTGAAGTAATCTCCAGGGAATGGAATAATTTGGGTAATTCATTTACTCCTTCTAAACGTTTTAAGCAATTATATCCTGTGCCATCTGACAGATTAGAGTTTTGGGACAAAATCCCTAAAGTTGATGGGGCTGTCTCTACTCTTGCTAAACGTACTACTATTCCTACGGCAGATAGTACTTCTTTAAGGATCCTTTAGATAGGAAAATTGAATCCTTTCTAAGAAAAGCTTACTTATGTTCAGGTAATCTTCTTAGACCTGCTATATCTTTAGCGGATGTTGCTGCAGCTTCAACTTTTTGGTTAGAAGCTTTAGCGCAACAAGTAACAGATCATAATTCTCATAGCATTGTTAATCTTCTTCAACATGCTAATAACTTTATTTGTGATGCCATCTTTGATATCATTAGGGTTGATGTCAGGTATATGTCTCTAGCCATTTTAGCTAGAAGAGCTTTATGGCTTAAAACTTGGAATGCTGATATGTCTTCTAAGTCAACTTTGCTTTCCCTTTCTTTCCAGGGTAATAAATTATTTGGTTGACAGTTGGATTCTATTATCTCAACTGTTACTGGAGGGAAAGGAACCTTTTTACCACAGGATAAAAAATCTAAAGGTAAATTTAGGTCTAATAATCGTTTTCGTTCCTTTTGTCACAATAAGGAACAAAAGCCTGATCCTTCACCCACAGGAGCGGTATCAGTTTGGAAGCCATCTCCAGTCTGGAATAAATCCAAGCCTTTTAGAAAACCAAAGCCAGCTCCAAAGTCCACATGAAGGTGCGGCCCTCATTCCAGCCCAGCTGGTAGGGGGCAGATTATGATTTTTCAAAGAAATTTGGATCAATTCAATTCACAATCTTTGGATTCAGAACATTGTTTAAGAAGGGTACAGAATTGGCTTCAAGATAAGGCCTCCTGCAAAAAGATTTTTTCTTTCCCGTGTCCCAGTAAATCCAGTGAAGGCTCAAGCATTTCTGAAATGTGTTTCAGATCTAGAGTTGGCTGGAGTAATTATGCCAGTTCCAGTTCTGGAACAGGGACTGGGGTTTTATTCAAATCTCTTCATTGTACCAAAGAAGGAGAATTCCTTCAGACCAGTTCTGGATTTAAAAATATTGAATCGTTATGTAAGGATACCAACATTCAAAATGGTAACTATAAGGACTATCCTGCCTTTTGTTCAGCAAGAGCATTATATGTCCACAATAGATTTACAGGATGCATATCTGCATATTCCGTTCATTTGTTTTCAGACAGACAATGTCACAACTGTGGCATATATCAATCATCAAGGAGGGACTCACAGCCCTCTGGCTATGAAAGAAGTATCTCGAATACTGGTATGGGCGGAATCCAGCTCCTGTCTAATTTCTGTGGTTCATATCCCAGGTATAGACAATTGGGAAGCGGATTATCTCAGTCGCCAAACGTTACATCCGGGCGAATGGTCTCTTCACCCAGAGGTATTTCTTCAGATTGTTCAAATGTGGGGACTTCCAGAAATAGATCTGATGGATTCTCATCTAAACAAGAAACTTCCCAGGTATCTGTCCAGATCCAGGGATCCTCAAGCGGAAGCAGTGGATGCATTGTCACTTCCTTGGAAGTATCATCCTGCCTATATCTTTCCGCCTCTAGTTCTTCTTCCAAGAGTAATCTCCAAGATTCTGAAGGAATGCTCGTTTGTTCTGCTGGTGGCTCCAGCATGGCCTCACAGGTTTTGGTATGCGGATCTTGTCCGGATGGCCTCTTGCCAACCGTGGACTCTTCCCTTAAGACCAGACCTTCTGTCACAAGGTCCTTTTTTCCATCAGGATCTCAAATCCTTAAATTTGAAGGTATGGAGATTGAACGCTTGATTCTTAGTCAAAGAGGTTTCTCTGACTCTTTGATTAATACTATGTTACAGGCTCGTAAATCTGTATCTAGGAAGATATATTATCGAGTCTGGAAGACTTACATTTCTTGGTGTCTTTCTCATCATTTTTCCTAGCATTCTTTTAGAATTCCGAGAATTTTACAGTTTCTTCAGGATGGTTTGGATAAAGGTTTGTCTGCAAGTTCCTTGAAAGGACAAATCTCTGCTCTTTCTGTTCTTTTTCACAGAAAGATTGCTAATCTTCCTGATATTCATTGTTTTGTACAAGCTTTGGTTCGTATAAAACCTGTTATTAAGTCAATTTCTCCTCCTTGGAGTTTGAATTTGGTTCTGGGGGCTCTTCAAGCTCCTCCGTTTGAACCTATGCATTCACTGGACATTAAATTTACTTTCTTGGAAAGTTTTGTTTTCTTTTGGCCATCTCTTCTGCTAGAAGAGTTTCTGAATTATCTGCTCTTTCTTGTGAGTCTCCTTTTCTGATTTTTCATCAGGATAAGGCGGTGTTGCGAACTTCTTGCGTCCTAATCCTAAGAATTCTAAGGAGAGATCATTGCATTCTTTGGATGTAGTTAGAACTTTGAAATATTATGTTGAAGCTACTAAGAATTTCCGAAAGACTTCTAGTCTATTTGTTATCTTTTCCGGTTCTAGGAAAGGTTAGAAGGCCTCTGCCATTTCTTTGGCATCTTGGTTGAAATCTTTAATTCATCATGCTTATGTCGAGTCGGGTAAAACTCCGCCTCAAAGGATTACAGCTCATTCTACTAGGTCAGTTTCTACTTCCTGGGCGTTTAGGAATGAAGCTTCGGTTGATCAGATTTGCAAAGCAGCAACTTGGTCTTCTTTGCATACTTTTACTAAATTCTACCATTTTGATGTGTTTTCTTCTTCTGAAGCAGTTTTTGGTAGAAAAGTACTTCAGGCAGCTGTTTCAGTTTGATTCTTCTGCTTATAATTTCAGTTTTTTTCATTATAAGATTTAAACTTTATTTTGGGTGTGGATTATTTTCAGCGGAATTGGCTGTCTTTATTTTATCCCTCCCTCTCTAGTGACTCTTGCGTGGAAGATCCACATCTTGGGTAGTCATTATCCCATACGTCACTAGCTCATGGACTCTTGCTAATTACATGAAAGAAAACATAATTTATGTAAGACCTTACCTGATAAATTCATTTCTTTCATATTAGCAAGAGTCCATGAGGCCCACCCTTTTTGTGGTGGTTATGATTTTTTTGTATAAAGCACAATTATTCCAATTCCTTATTTTTTTATGCTTTGGCACTTTTGTCTTATCACCCCACTTCTATGCGTTAAACTGATTTGTGGGTGTGGTGAGGGGTGTATTTATAGGCATTTTGAGGTTTGGGAAACTTTGCCCCTCCTGGTAGGAATGTATATCCCATACGTCACTAGCTCATGGACTCTTGCTAATATGAAAGAAATGAATTTATCAGGTAAGTTCTTACATAAATTATGTTTTATTGTTTGTAACCTCCAGCATTACACAGTAAGCCTTGAGGCGCCACCCACACTCTTATACATTAGGCATTCTTTGGTTTTGGATCGCACACTGTTGGGAAGTACGATCAGTGGGAAGGCTAGCACTGTGCACTTTTAGTTCAGTTGTTTATCTGGAAGCATCCAGTCTTGCCTCATCCCATGCAAACCTCCACTCCAACCTAGTTTCTATCTCGGACCAAATCAAAATCAAACCTGGGAACAAATCCAGCAACCTCCCCATGTCCCTCTTAATCTTGTCCACCAAAACCTTCTGTGGCATAGATCCTAAATCATTCCCCCCCTGCATGAATAAGCAACATACCTGGAGGTTGAAACAACTGAGTGTACTCAACCACTTTGATAAAAACCTTGTCCCATTTCATGCCCCCCAAAACCAAACCACCTAAAAACAGCCGTGTCATTGCCAATCCCCAACTGGCTTCTCTTGTCCTTTACCATGGCTGCCTTCCTGGCTCTTGCAATGTAAGAATGTCCGATCAACCAAAGTGAAATGGGACCTGAAATACAGCAATGAGAAAAAAACACAACCATTACTTGAATCACCAAAGTCGGGCATACATAACTTTTAAACCTCCCCGATTCCCACCTTCCAATTCTCCTAATCACTTGCTTCCCCAAACCCAACGAACTGGCCTCACTAGCAGCCCCTATTTTAAATGAGTGTGAGCAAAACTCTGAGGTCTCAAACCTTGCCCTTACCAGGGCCCTCGTAAATACAGCCACAAATTGAAAACTTGATAGAAAATATCCATCCTCATGAATGAATAAGGGGCCCCCAGCCCGTCCCTGTATGGCCAGATATCTCTCTTAGCCTATTACAGGTCAACAATCCCCTCCAATAGCTCCTAAGCTGATCAAATAACCCTTCCCCTGCTGGTCAGTTTTTGACCGTCTTAACCAAATGTAAACCTGGCCCCACTTAAACCACACTTCAGAAAACTGGATGCCCCTCTGGTCCTGCTTATTCCCCCTACCAGCTCAGATATCCGAAAGGCCCCAAAGAACGCCAAAATAAAAACTGCCCTAAACAAGCAAAACTCAAACTGCAAACTGACTGTAAAACCCCAACTACTTTCTTCAAAATTGAAAAGACCACAGGTCTCCGTGTATCTCCTGCACTCTCCCACCTTTTCCATCCTCTAGCCACCAAACTGACCAAAAATGTTTTTGTCACATCTTCCCAACCCAAAATTTGGAAAAGGAAAGCCAACACGGACAACCTCCCCTGCACCTTAGCCCTAGGCACCTTTTCTTCCCACCAGATCCGCATCCATCTCAACAGAGTTTGCTGTTTATCCCCAGACCTACCACTCCACTCCTCCTTGACCATAAATAACCACCACTGCTGCCATACCTGCCAATATGCTTTCCATGTGCTTTGAGGTAATGCTCCCCTCACCAGCATAGCTAAATCATGAATGTCATAGGCCACAGATCTTCCGGGCACCGATCCCCAATTTCTGCTGCGTCTGGTGCCAGCGTTTCCGAAAACGATACCACTGTAAACAGGAAAGAGTGTCAGCAAGTCCATTCTGCTCCCTGCTATATGCACAGCCCTAAAATACACATTGTTCCTCATACACTCCAAAACAAACTTACTAAGTAAGTGGATCACCAGCGGAGAGCTAGCAGTCAGCCTGTTAAGCGCCATCACCTCCCCCATGTTGACGGATCTAAACGTAATCCTCTTGTCCGCAAACTCTTCCGGCCATACCCTCAAAGCCACCCACAACGGAATGAGTTCCCCCCCCAGCCGCATCCGTGAATTATTCCAGATCAGAGTTCAACACTCCCGGCTGGAGGATGATGGATCTCCCATTGAAATCATCCAGGAAATCCCACCTTCAAATCCTCCTTATGCTGCTTGGTAATGTGCACATGATGGTGCGGATGCTTAACCCCAGCTATGGCC
The DNA here is from genome assembly GCF_027579735.1 of Bombina bombina. Classification (NCBI taxonomy): domain Eukaryota; kingdom Metazoa; phylum Chordata; class Amphibia; order Anura; family Bombinatoridae; genus Bombina; species Bombina bombina. The sequence continues at coordinate 151,610,303 of NC_069503.1, forward strand.
AAGGATAGAAGTCTCGAAAACACCCTCCCCACTGGAATGATACAACAAGCGAAATTAAGCTTCCCTAGCAAAGACTGCAACTCCCTCAACGCCGCATTCTGCTTTCCCATTAAAACCGGCAATGTCGACTTGGTCTGCCAGCTTGTCTTCCAGCAAGATACCACTCCATTTTGACAAAATCAATGCGGATTCCTAAGAAATTCATAGACCTTCAGGGCCCCTCAGTTTTTCCTCTGCCACCGGGAAGTCAAAACCAATGAGCATGTAAAGAAGAAATAAAAAGGAGTGTCCCCTCAGAATGTACTCTTACTGTGTACATAACACTACACCCTAAGGACGTACTGAACATTAAATTATGCAGTTACTAACTTTTTTTTTTGAGGAGTCACATGCCCCCTGCCATGTCACATGTCCCTATCCTCCTACCCCCAGTGACTCCTGACTTATAGCAGCTTATCCCCTGCTGCCCTACCCACCGTCTGCCATGACCCCAGAAGCGTTCACTATATGCCTCCACTGGCCTGAATATGCCTATCCCCATCTTAGTTAAGCTATCCACTAAACCACAATGGATTGCCAATCCCTCAGAGACACACACATTTTTATGTTTTTAGAGCACAAGTGTCACACCTTCAGGTTCCCTGCCCGCCAGTCCTGCATTCTGAAAAGGTGGTTAAGCTGTCTTTACCCTGACTTATCCTCTAAGTTTTCCCACGCTGCCTAATGCTGCACCATGCTGTCTGGACTAATGCCATTTGCTTTGGCCGTCAGGCACCCAACCCTTAACCTCCCCTCCCGCCACACACATCCTATCCTGCCGTAGCCGTCCCGCCATCAGCTCCACGCATGTCAGCCCCATCATTGGCAGTTCAGCGTAACTTACCGGCTGTTCCAGCTGACGCACTGCTCCTTCTGGAGGCCCCCACGGGCCGCACTACCTTCTCTGGTCCTGCCGCGCTTCTCCCCTCTTCATCCAGTGCCGCATCACGTCCGATGCCGCTGACATCCAAGTCCTCCTGCTCCGTGCCCCAGTCAGGGCTGACCCCCTCTTGCTCTCCGATGAGTAGCCGCATCCGGGCTCCGGTGGTTTGTATCGTCGTATGGGCCTGGTCTTGTGCTCCTGGGCGGCCACACCGCCGTTGTCTCTCGCCTCTGTGTTCCTTCCTGCCGCCAGCTGCAATTGCTGGAGCACCCATCCGGCCCCTCTGTTCCATTGAGGTGTGAACAGGTAACAGCTTCACACCTCGCTTTTTCAAAGGAGGCTTACTTTACTTTACTGCCTTCTTATAGCCCCCCCACGTACAAACACAAAACCCCACCCTCTTGCTGAAGGTATCATGTGGTCAAAAGCCCTTTCCTTCTAGGCATTCACTCCAGGCTAACTTACTTGTGCCATGCAAGACATTTGCATGCTATGTTTGTAAAAACCCATGAACTGTATAATGTCTCTTTGTGTATTTGCAATGTTTATCTTAACACCTTAATAATTAAAATGTGACCATTGACTTATGAAAGGGAGAGTAATCTTAGATGGTGCAGATTATACTAGTCATCAATGTCACCAGATATGTTAATGATACATCAGCATATATCAGCAATTATTAACAACATCAAACAAGCTTTTCAGACAAAATAAATTATTTCAAATCATTTAAAACTAGCAAACATTGCAATGTTTTGCAGTCCAGGGACATACCTCTTAAAATCGTTTTGAGTATATTTAGCTTATCTCCTTTGGGGTTTCCATTTAGAGACAAATATAAATAAGCTAGCTGTGTAGCATGTTGCAGGTGTGATGTAGTCTCTAGGGACCAGCAGAATTATATTAAAGGAAATAAGCAAAGTAAATAAATAAAATACATTAAAAAGTTCATTTTATACACATAAGTATTAAACACTCTATGAATTACATTTTGAGCTTAATATCAATTATAGAGAATGTTTTCCAGGTGTACACAAGGAAAGGCCACACACACATTTCAAACCTACTTATAGATCGTCATATGAATCCTACTCCAGTAATAGGCCAATGGGAGTGTTAAGTATTGTGACATTAAGCCTAATGAAAAAATTACAGTTGAGGGAATAAAGGATCTGACAAACTCAGGGAGGTCTTTTCCTAAAAAAGAAATGCTGAAGGCCAATATGTGGCATAAAAAGCAGCCGTGATCTGCAAAATTGCATTTCTAAACTATTTGTCAGTCGTGGTTGGACTGAGTCCTCAGGGCAATACTGACGTTTTGTCAGGAGCTATCTACAAACTGTCTCCTATTACGATAAAGTGATGTGTTTCCACACATAATAGTCATAGGTATAACTGGTGGTCTAATGATAATTGCTGTTGGTTGAAATCAGCCAGGTGTACCAAAGAACATGGCTGCTATTTTACACCCTGGAGGCCATTTTAAAGCACATGGCGGACACAAGGCAGACAGTTAGTATTAAACACACAAGCAGCAGCATGAATATGTCTCAGCGTGATGTTTGAGTGTGTTGTCATTTGATAAATGAGATTAAACTTTTGATCTGTCTATGACCTTCTGAAAGAAAAATGTTTGGATGTTTTCATTTGTTCATAAGCAAAATCGGTGTTGTCACTTCTGTAGGATTTCACTTTGCTGCGCAAAATTATCAGCTTACAATTGATCTAGGGGTTACTACAATACCTAGAAATGTGTACGATGAGGCATGAAGGCTTCTAGGATGTGATTATCTCCCTTTACTGAAAACTCTTAGGGCCGATTAACGCTCGCTGAGCTCATGAGATTTTCTAAGAAATCTCACTAATACTATGAAGCCGCTGTCCTATTTCTATAAAGTCCGTTTTTACCTTGAGAACAATATGTATCGCAATGGGGAGCTGCCTGCTTGTAAGTATGTGAAGATGACGCAAATATTACAATAGGCCTCAACAAAATTGTAATTTCAAAATTGCATGAAATGAATTAAATGAAATCATGAAATAAAAAAGTATAGAATGTATTGTTCAATCACATTAAAATCATAATGAAATTGTTCTGCAAAACTTGTATTTTATCGAAAGAATTAAAATTCGTATTGAAATTGCGCAGGAAAAAAAACGATTTAAGGAAAAAAAGTAGAAATCTTAAACAAACTGTGAAATTTGTATTTATATTAAAAAATAATTCAAGCGTATTGTTTTCCTTACTGTTAAATGAGTTTCCCGTCTCTTCTAGTGGGATGAGCAGGGGCGTTCGGGTCTGGCGTATTCTCTAAACATTTTTCCCACGCAGATCTCGCACCCGGATCCCTGCTAACTTTGCTCTTCCCAGTGAAGTTTCCATTTCCAGATAGCTCCATTAAAGGTACAGTATATTAAACCCAAATTTTTATTTCATGATTCAGATAGCACAAATGCAATTTTAAATCATTTTCTAATTTACTTCTATTATCAATTTTATTTGTTCTTTTAGTATCTTTTGTTGAAAGGCAGGGAAGTAAGCTTAGGAGCCAAACCATTTCTGGAGCACTATATGGCAGCAGTTTTGCAAGAATGCTAATGATTTGCAAGATCACTATATGGCAGCACTATTTCCTGACATGCAGTGCTCCAGATGCCTACCTAGGTATCTCTTCAACAATGAATATCTTGGGAACTAAGCCATTCTGAAACATAAATAAATATGGACACTTTTTTTAAATTGTATGCTCTGTCTGAATCACAAGAGAACATTGTTTGCTTTCGTATCCCTTTAATTTCTATGGGAGACATTCTGCCACTCACAGGGGCAGCCCTCAGCAAAGTATCTAAAAAAAGAGGCTGTCAATGTGGGGGTTTTATGTCTTTATGGCTTGGGGAACTTCTGATCATCGGCCCCTTAGTAGCAAGATTTTTTTTTTCTCTTAAAGGTACAGGAAAGTCAAAATTAAACTTTCATGGTTCAGATAGATCATGCCATTTTAAACAACTCTCCAATTAAGGGCCAGATTACAAGTGGAGCGCACAATAAATAATCAGCTATTATAACTGGCTGGTTATTGCTACCGTGAGCTTGTGGTAGCAATTAGCGCTCAGAAAATTAACCAGAGATCAGATATCTGGTTAATTTTCTAAAAATGACCTCAAAATATAGGGTATTGCAGTTTATTATAAAAAAAAAAAAAAATAGCATTTTTTTATATAAAAAAACTACTGCACTAGGCAGTCCATCCAGAGCCTTTACATTGCAGTCTATGGGGACTGTGTGTTCCCAGTGAATATATATATTTATTTTTTTATGTGTGTGTATATACACACATTAACACATACATATATATGTATATACACACATTAACACATACATATATATGTATATACACATATTAACACATACATATACAGGGAGTGCAGAATTATTAGGCAAATGAGTATTTTGACCACATCATCCTCTTTATGCATGTTGTCTTACTCCAAGCTGTATAGGCTCGAAAGCCTACTACCAATTAAGCATATTAGGTGATGTGCATCTCTGTAATGAGAAGGGGTGTGGTCTAATGACATCAACACCCTATATCAGGTGTGCATAATTATTAGGCAACTTCCTTTCCTTTGGCAAAATGGGTCAAAAGAAGGACTTGACAGGCTCAGAAAAGTTAAAAATAGTGAGATATCTTGCAGAGGGATGCAGCACTCGTAAAATTGCAAAGCTTCTGAAGCGTGATCATCGAACAATCAAGCGTTTCATTCAAAATAGTCAACAGGGTCGCAAGAAGCGTGTGGAAAAACCAAGGCGCAAAATAACTGCCCATGAACTGAGAAAAGTCAAGCGTGCAGCTGCCAAGATGCCACTTGCCACCAGTTTGGCCATATTTCAGAGCTGCAACATCACTGGAGTGCCCAAAAGCACAAGGTGTGCAATACTCAGAGACATGGCCAAGGTAAGAAAGGCTGAAAGACGACCACCACTGAACAAGACACACAAGCTGAAACATCAAGACTGGGCCAAGAAATATCTCAAGACTGATTTTTCTAAGGTTTTATGGACTGATGAAATGAGAGTGAGTCTTGATGGGCCAGATGGATGGGCCCGTGGCTGGATTGGTAAAGGGCAGAGAGCTCCAGTCCGACTCAGACGCCAGCAAGGTGGAGGTGGAGTATTGGTTTGGGCTGGTATCATCAAAGATGAGCTTGTGGGGCCTTTTCGGGTTGAGGATGGAGTCAAGCTCAACTCCCAATCCTACTGCCAGTTTCTGGAAGACACCTTCTTCAAGCAGTGGTACAGGAAGAAGTCTGCATCCTTCAAGGAAAACATGATTTTCATGCAGGACAATGCTCCATCACACACGTCCAAGTACTCCACAGCGTGGCTGGCAAGAAAGGGTATAAAAGAAGAAAATCTAATGACATGGCCTCCTTGTTCACCTGATCTGAACCCCATTGAGAACCTGTGGTCCATCATCAAATGTGAGATTTACAAGGAGGGAAAACAGTACACCTCTCTGAACAGTGTCTGGGAGGCTGTGGTTGCTGCTGCACGCAATGTTGATGGTAAACAGATCAAAACACTGACAGAATCCATGGATGGCAGGCTTTTGAGTGTCCTTGCAAAGAAAGGTGGCTATATTGGTCACTGATTTGTTTTTGTTTTGTTTTTGAATGTCAGAAATGTATATTTGTGAATGTTGAGATGTTATATTGGTTTCACTGGTAAAAATAAATAATTGAAATGGGTATATATTTGTTTTTTGTTAAGTTGCCTAATAATTATGCACAGTAATAGTCACCTGCACACACAGATATCCCCCTAAAATAGCTATAACTAAAAACAAACTAAAAACTACTTCCAAAACTATTCAGCTTTGATATTAATGAGTTTTTTGGGTTCATTGAAAACATGGTTGTTGTTCAATAATAAAATTAATCCTCAAAAATACAACTTGCCTAATAATTCTGCACTCCCTGTATATGTATATACACATATTAACACATACATATATATGTATATACACATATTAACACATAAATATATATGTATATACACATATTAACACATAAATATATATGTATATACACATATTAACACATAAATATATATGTATATACACATATTAACACATACATATATATGTATATACACATATTAACACATACATATATATGTATATACACATATTAACACATACATAGATATGTATATACACATATTAACACATAAATAGATATGTATATACACATATTAACACATAAATACATATGTATATACACATATTAACACATACATATATATGTATATACACATATTAACACATAAATATATATATGTATATACCCATATTAACACATAAATATATATATGTATATACCCATATTAACACATAAATATATATATGTATATACACATATTAACACATAAATATATATATGTATATACACATATTAACACATAAATATATATGTATATACACATATTAACACATAAATATATATGTATATACACATATTAACACATAAATATATATGTATATACACATATTAACACATAAATATATATGTATATACACATATTAACACATACATATATATGCATATACACATTAACACATAAATATATATGTTTATACACATATTAACACATAAATATATATGTATATACACATATTAACACATACATATATATGTATATACACATATTAACACATACATATATATGTATATACACATATTAACACATACATATATATGTATATACACATATTAACACATACATATATATGTATATACACATATTAACACATACATATATATGTATGTACACATATTAACACATACATATATATATGTATGTACACATATTAACGCATAAATATATATTTCTTTCATGTAATTAGCAAGAGTCCATGAGCTAGTGACGTATGGGATATACATTCCTACCAGGAGAGGCAAAGTTTCCCAAACCTCAAAATGCCTATAAATACACCCCTCGCCACACCCACAAATCAGTTTTACAAACTTTGCCTCCTATGGAGGTGGTGAAGTAAGTTTGTGCTAGATTCTACGTTGATATGCGCTCCGCAGCAGGTTGGAGCCCGGTTTTCCTCTCAGCGTGCAGTGAATGTCAGAGGGATGTGAGGAGAGTATTGCCTATTTAAATTCAATAATCTCCTTCTACGGGGTCTTTTTCATAGGTTCTCTGTTATCGGTCGTAGAGATTCATCTCTTACCTCCCTTTTCAGATCGACGATATACTCTTATTTATATACCATTACCTCTGCTGGTTGGGCACTTTTTTATAAAGTTCTAAATATATGTATTCAAACATTTATTTGCCTTGACTCAGGATGTTCAACATTCCTTATTTCAGACAGTCAGTTTCATATTTGGGATAATGCATATGAATAAATAATTTTTCTTCTGTTAAGTGTGATCAGTCCACGGGTCATCATTACTTGTGGGATATTAACTGCTCCCCTACAGGAAGTGCAAGAGGATTCACCCAGCAGAGTTGCTATATAGCTCCTCCCCTCTACGTCACCTCCAGTCATTCTCTTGCACCCAACGACTAGATAGGATGTGTGAGAGGACTATGGTGATATATTTAGTTTTTATATCTTCAATCAAAAGTTTGTTATTTTATAATAGCACCGGAGTGTGTTATTCCTTCTCTGGTAGAATTTGAAGAAGAATCTACCTGAGTTTTTCTATGATTTTAGCCGGAGTAGTTAAGATCATATTGCTGTTTCTCGGCCATCTGAGGAGTGAGGTAAACTTCAGATCAGGGGACAGCAGGCAGATTAATCTGCAAAGAGGTATGTAGCAGTTTATTATTTTCTGACATGGAATTGATGAGAAAATCCTGCCATACCGTTATAATGTAAACTCAGCCTTGAATGCAGTAGATGTAGCTGATATCAGGCTGTCATGTATGTATATTTTACACTTCAGTTTTCTGGGAAATGGTACTTCTCTGGCTTTTAAACTGTATACATAGACTTAACCTATTTTGCAGGGACTTGCAATAGGTTTTAAATGACAATTAATTATTGAGGTAAAATGTTTTTTTGCTGGCATGTAAAAACGTTTTTTTCTCTGAGGTACTGGGTGAAAAAATGTTTTGGGCACTTTTTTTCCACTTGGCAATAGTTTTGATTTAAATTAGAGCAGTTCACTGATCCCTCTCACTGTTATGTGTGTAGGGGAGGGGCCATTTTGGTGCTTTCACTATGCATCAGAAAAACTCAGTCAGAGGTTCATTTTCTTCCTGCATGATCCGGTTCATCTCTACAGAGTTCAGGGATCTCAAGAGTCTTTTTTGAGGGAAGTAATCATACAGCAGAGCTGTGCTGATTGTATTGACTGTGATATAAAAAACGTTTATTTGTGTTTTTTTTTTTCTGCTGCCTGGGTTAGTTATCATTTGCTGAGGGGAACAATCCTTTGCTAAAACTGTATATTCTGACAAAGATTGATGCTATAACTTAATTATTTTATCTGTTATAATATTTTTCTGTGCTTCTTAAAGGCACAGTTCGTTTTCATATTATTTGTAAATTACTTTGAAAAGTATTTCCAAGTTGCTGTTTATTTGCTAGTGTGTTAAACATGTCTGATTCAGAGGAAGATATCTGTGCTATATGTGTTAATGCCAAAGTGGAGCCCAATAGAAATTTATGTACTAAATGTATTGATGCTACTTTAAAAAATAGTCAATCTGTACAAATTGAACATATTTCACCAAACAACGAGGGGAGAGTTATGCTGACTAACTCGCCTCACGTGTCAGTACCTGCATCTCCCGCTCAGGAGGTGCGTGATATTGTAGCGCCGAGTGCATCTGGGCGGCCATTACAAATCACATTACAAGATATGGCTACTGTTATGGCTGAAGTTTTGGCTAAACTACCAGAACTAAGAGGTAAACGTGATCACTCTGGGATGAGAACAGAGTGCGCTGATAATGCAAGGGCCATGTCTGATACTGCGTCACAGTTTGCAGAACATGAAGACGGAGAGCTTCATTCTGTGGGTGACGGTTCTGATCCAAATAAACTGGACTCAGACATTTCAAATTTTAAATTTAAGCTTGAGAACCTCCGTGTGTTACTAGGGGAGGTATTAGCGGCTCTGAATGATTGTAACACAGTTGCAATCCCAGAAAAAATGTGTAGGTTGGATAAATATTTTGCGGTACCGACGAGTACTGACGTTTTTCCTATACCTAAGAGACTTACTGACATTGTTACTAAGGAGTGGGATAGACCCGGTGTGCCTTTCTCACCCCCTCCTATATTCAGAAAAATGTTTCCAATAGACGCGGCCACACGGGACTTATGGCAAATGGTCCCTAAGGTGGAGGGAGCAGTTTCTACTTTAGCTAAGCGTACCACTATCCCAGTGGAGGATAGCTGTGCTTTTTCAGATCCAATGGATAAAAAATTAGAGGGTTACCTTAAGAAAATGTTTGTTCAACAAGGGTTTATATTGCAACCTCTTGCATGTATTGCGCCTGTCACGGCTGCAGCAGCATTTTGGTTTGAGTCTCTGGAAGAGACACTTCAATCATCCACACTAGATGACATCACACACAAACTTAAATTCCTTAAGTTAGCTAATTCATTTATTTCAGATGCCGTAGTACATTTAACTAAACTTGCGGCTAAAAATTCAGGATTCGCCATTCAGGCACGCAGAGCTCTGTGGCTAAAATCCTGGTCAGCTGATGTTACGTCTAAATCTAAATTGCTTAATATTCCTTTCAAAGGGCAGACCTTATTCGGGCCCGGCTTGAAAGAGATTATTGATGACATTACAGGAGGTAAAGGTCATGCCCTGCCTCAGGACAAGGCCAAAGCCAAGGCTAGACAGTCCAATTTTCGTTCCTTTCGTAATTTCATAGCAGGAGCAGCATCAACTTCCTCTGCACCAAAACAGGAAGGAGCTGTTGCTCGCTACAGACAAGGCTGGAAACCTAACCAGTCCTGGAACAGGGGCAAACAGGCCAGAAAACCTGCTGCTGCCCCTAAGACAGCATGAATTGAGGGCCCCCGATCCGGGACCGGATCTAGTGGGGGGCAGACTTTCCCTCTTCGCCCAGGCTTGGGCAAGAGATGTTCAGGATCCCTGGGCGTTAGAGATCATATCTCAGGGATACCTTCTGGACTTCAAATCCTCTCCCCCAAGAGGGAGATTTCATCTGTCAAGGTTGTCAACAAACCTAACAAAGAAGGAAGCGTTTCTACGCTGCGTACAAGATCTTTTATTAATGGGAGTGATCCATCCAGTTCCGCGGTTGGAACAAGGACAAGGGTTTTACTCAAATCTGTTTGTAGTTCCCAAAAAAGAGGGAACCTTCAGGCCAATCTTGGATTTAAAGATCCTAAACAAATTCCTAAGAGTTCCATCGTTCAAGATGGAAACTATTCGAACAATTTTGCCCATGATCCAAGAGGGTCAGTACTTGACCACAGTGGATTTAAAGGATGCTTACCTTCACATACCGATTCACAGAAGTCATTACCGGTATCTAAGGTTTGCCTTTTTAGACAGGCATTACCAGTTTGTAGCTCTTCCATTCGGACTGGCTACGGCTCCAAGAATCTTCACAAAGGTTCTGGGCACTCTTCTGGCGGTACTAAGACCGCGAGGAATTTCAGTAGCTCCGTACTTAGACGACATACTGATACAAGCTTCAAGCTTTCAAACTGCCAAATCTCATACAGAGATAGTACTGGCATTTCTAAGGTCGCATGGATGGAAAGTGAACGAAGAGAAAAGTTCTCTCTTTCCACTCACAAGAGTTCCCTTCCTGGGGACTCTGATAGATTCTGTAGAAATGAAGATTTACCTGACAGAGGACAGGTTAACAAAACTTCAAAGTGCATGCCGTGTCCTTCATTCCATTCAAGAGACCAGAAATTCTCTTCTATGGTGGCTTTATCGGCCACATCTGTCCAGGGGAATGCCATTCAGCAGGCCAGACTGGTCAATTGTAACAACAGACGCCAGCCTACTAGGTTGGGGCGCTGTCTGGAATTCTCTGAAGGCTCAGGGACTATGGAATCAGGAGGAGAGTCTTCTTCCAATAAACATTCTGGAATTGAGAGCAGTCCTCAATGCTCTTCTGGCTTGGCCCCAGTTAGCAACTCGGGGGTTCATCAGGTTCCAGTCGGACAACATCACGACTGTAGCTTATATCAACCATCAGGGAGGGACAAGAAGCTCCCTAGCAATGATGGAAGTATCGAAGATAATTCGCTGGGCAGAGTCTCACTCTTGCCACCTGTCTGCAATCCACATCCCGGGAGTGGAGAACTGGGAGGCGGATTTCTTAAGTCGTCAGACTTTTCATCCGGGGGAGTGGGAACTTCATCCAGAGGTCTTTGCCCAAATACTTCGACGTTGGGGCAAACCAGAGATAGATCTCATGGCGTCTCGACAGAACGCCAAGCTTCCGCGCTACGGGTCCAGATCCAGGGATCCGGGAGCAGTCCTGTTAGATGCCTTGACAGCACCATGGACCTTCAGGATGGCTCATGTGTTTCCACCTTTCCCGATGCTTCCTCGATTGATTGCCAGAATCAAACAGGAGAAAGCATCAGTGATTCTAATAGCGCCTGCATGGCCACGCAGGACTTGGTATACAGATCTGGTGGACATGTCATTCTGTCCACCTTGGTCGTTACCTCTGAAACAGGACCTTCTGATTCAGGGTCCTTTCAAACATCAAAATCTAACTTCTCTGAAGCTGACTGCTTGGAAATTGAACGCTTGATCTTATCAAAGCGTGGTTTTTCTGAGTCAGTTATTGATACCTTAATACAGGCTAGGAAGCCTGTTACCAGAATGATTTACCATAAAATATGGCGTAAATACCTATATTGGTGCGAATCCAAAGGTTACTCTTGGAGTAAGGTTAGGATTCCTAGGATATTGTCTTTTCTACAAGAAGGTTTAGAAAAGGGGTTATCCGCTAGTTCCTTAAAGGGACAGATCTCAGCTCTGTCCATTCTGTTACACAAGCGTCTGTCAGAAGTTCCAGACGTTCAGGCTTTTTGTCAGGCTTTGGCCAGGATTAAACCTGTGTTTAAAGCTGTGGCTCCACCATGGAGTTTAAACCTTGTTCTTAACGTTTTACAGGGTGTTCCGTTTGAACCCCTTCATTCCATTGATATAAAGTTGTTATCTTGGAAAGTTCTATTTTTAATGGCTATTTCCTCGGCTCGAAGAGTCTCTGAGTTATCAGCCTTACATTGTGATTCTCCTTATTTGATTTTTCACTCGGATAAGGTAGTTCTGCGTACTAAGCCTGGGTTCTTACCTAAGGTAGTCACTAACAGGAATATCAATCAGGAGATTGTTGTTCCATCCTTGTGCCCAAATCCTTCTTCGAGGAAGGAACGTCTTTTGCACAATCTGGATGTAGTTCGTGCCCTTAAATTTTATTTACAGGCAACTAAAGATTTTCGACAAACGTCTTCCCTGTTTGTCGTTTATTCTGGTCAGAGGAGAGGTCAAAAAGCTTCTGCTACCTCTCTCTCTTTTTGGCTTCGTAGCATAATTCGTTTAGCTTATGAGACTGCTGGACAGCAGCCTCCTGAAAGAATTACAGCTCATTCCACTAGAGCTGTGGCTTCCACTTGGGCCTTTAAGAATGAGGCCTCTGTTGAACAGATTTGCAAGGCTGCAACTTGGTCTTCGCTTCATACTTTTTCCAAATTTTACAAATTTGACACTTTTGCTTCCTCGGAGGCTATTTTTGGGAGAAAGGTTCTTCAGGCAGTGGTTCCTTCTGTATAAAGAGCCTGCCTATCCCTCCCGTCATCCGTGTACTTTTGCTTTGGTATTGGTATCCCACAAGTAATGATGACCCGTGGACTGATCACACTTAACAGAAGAAAACATAATTTATGCTTACCTGATAAATTCCTTTCTTCTGTAGTGTGATCAGTCCACGGCCCGCCCTGTTTTTTAAGGCAGGTAAATATTTTTTAAATTATACTCCAGTCACCACTACACCCTTGGCTTCTCCTTTCTCGTTGGTCCTTGGTCGAATGACTGGAGGTGACGTAGAGGGGAGGAGCTATATAGCAACTCTGCTGGGTGAATCCTCTTGCACTTCCTGTAGGGGAGCAGTTAATATCCCACAAGTAATGATGACCCGTGGACTGATCACACTACAGAAGAAAGGAATTTATCAGGTAAGCATAAATTATGTTTTTTCTTACCTTAAAATTTGACTTTTTCCCTTTGGGCTGTTAGGCTCGCGGGGGCTGAAAATGCTTCATTTTATTGCGTCATTCTTGGCGCAGACTTTTTTGGCGCAAATTTTTTTTTCTGTTTCCGGCGTCATACATGTCGCCGGAAGTTGCGTCATTTTTGACGTTCTTTTGCGCCAAAAGTGTCGGCGTTCCGGATGTGACGTCATTTTTGGCCCAAAAGCATTTAGGCGCCAAATAATGTGGGCGTCATTTATGGCGCTAAAAAAATATGGGCGTCACTATTGTCTCCACATTATTTAAGTCTCATTATTTATTGCTTCTGGTTGCTAGAATCTTGTTCACTGGCATTTTTTTCCCATTCCTGAAACTGTCATTTAAGGAATTTGATCAATTTTGCTTTATATGTTGTTTTTTCTATTTCATATTGCAAGATGTCCCACGTTGAAACTGAGTCAGAAGATACTTCTGGAAAATCGCTGCCTGGTGCTGGAGCTACCAAAGCTAAGTGTATCTGCTGTAAACTTATGGTATCTGTTCCTCCAGCTGTTGTTTGTACTGTTTGTCATGAAAAACTTGTTAATGCAGATAATATTTCCTTTAGTACTGTTTCATTACCTGTTGCTGTTCCGTCAACATCTAATGCTCAGAGTGTTCCTGATAACATAAGAGATTTTGTTTCTAAATCCATTAAGAAGGCTATGTCTGTTATTCCTCCTTCTAGTAAACGTAAAAAGTCTTTTAAAACTTCTCATTTTTCAGATGAATTTTTAAATGAACATCATCATTCTGATTCTGATAATGGTTCTTCTGGTTCAGAGGATTCTGTCTCAGAGGTTGATGCTGATAAATCTTCATATTTATTAAAAATAAACTTTACTTCTTCTTTACTTAAAGAAGTCCTAATTGCATTAGAAATTGAGGATTCTGGTCCTCTTGATACTAAATCTAAACGTTTAGATAAGGTTTTTAAATCTCCTGTAGTTATTCCAGAAGTTTTTCCTGTCCCTGGTGCTATTTCTGAAGTAATTTCCAGGGAATGGAATAATTTGGGTAATTCATTTACTCCTTCTAAACGTTTTAAGCAATTATATCCTGTGCCATCTGACAGATTAGAGTTTTGGGACAAAATCCCTAAGGTTGATGGGGCTGTCTCTACTCTTGCTAAGGATCCTTTAGATAGGAAAATTGAATCCTTTCTAAGAAAAGCTTACTTGTGTTCAGGTAATCTTCTTAGACCTGCTATATCTTTAGCGGATGTTGCTGCAGCTTCAACTTTTTGGTTAGAAGCTTTAGCGCAACAAGTAACAGATCATAATTCTCATAGCATTATTATTCTTCTTCAACATGCTAATAATTTTATTTGTGATGCCATCTTTGATATCATTAGAGTTGATGTCAGGTATATGTCTCTAGCTATTTTAGCTAGAAGAGCTTTATGGCTTAAAACTTGGAATGCTGATATGTCTTCTAAGTCTACTCTGCTTTCCCTTTCTTTCCAGGGTAATAAAATCTAAAGGTAAATTTAGGTCTAATAATCGTTTTCGTTCCTTTCGTCACAACAAGGAACAAAAACCTGATCCTTCATCCTCAGGAGCGGTATCAGTTTGGAAACCATCTCCAGTCTGGAATAAATCAAAGCCTTTTAGAGGATCAAAGCCAGCTCCTAAGTCCACATGAAGGTGCGGCCCTCATTCCAGCTCAGCTGGTAGGGGGCAGATTACGTTTTTTCAAAGAAATTTGGATCAATTCCGTTCACAATCTTTGGATTCGGAACATAGTTTCAGAAGGGTACAGAATTGGCTTCAAAATAAGGCCTCCTGCAAAGAGATTTTTTCTTTCCCGTGTCCCAGTAAACCCAGCGAAGGCTCAAGCATTTCTGAAATGTGTTTCAGATCTAGAGTTGGCTGGAGTAATTATGCCAGTTCCAGTTCTGGAACAGGGACTGGGGTTTTATTCAAATCTCTTCATTGTACCAAAGAAGGAGAATTCCTTCAGACCAGTTCTGGATCTAAAAATATTGAATCGTTATGTAAGGATACCAACATTCAAAATGGTAACTGTAAGGACTATCCTGCCTTTTGTTCAGCAAGGGCATTATATGTCTACAATAGATTTACAGGATGCATATCTGCATATTCCGATTCATCCAGATCACTATCAGTTTCTGAGATTCTCTTTCCTAGACAAGCATTACCAGTTTGTGGCTCTGCCGTTTGGCCTAGCTACAGCTCCAAGAATTTTTACAAAGGTTCGCGGTGCCCTTCTGTCTGTAATCAGAGAACAGGGTATTGTGGTATTTCCTTATTTGGACGATATCTTGGTACTTGCTCAGACTTCACATTTAGCAGAATCTCATACGAATCGACTTGTGTTGTTTCTTCAACATCATGGTTGGAGGATCAATTTACCAAAAAGTTTATTGATTCCTCAGACACAGGTAACCTTTTTAGGTTTCCAGATAGATTCAGTGTCCATGACTCTATCTTTGACAGACAAGAGACGTCTAAAATTGATATCAGCTTGTCGAAACTTTCAGTCACAATCATTCCCTTCGGTAGCCTTATGCATGGAAATTCTAGGTCTTATGACTGCTGCATCGGACGCGATCCCCTTTGCTCGTTTTCACATGCGGCCTCTTCAGCTCTGTATGCTGAACCAGTGGTGCAGGGATTACACAAAGATATCTCAATTAATATCTTTAAAACCGATTGTACGACACTCTCTGACGTGGTGGACAGATCACCATCGTTTAGTTCAGGGGGCTTCTTTTGTTCTTCCGACCTGGACTGTAATTTCAACAGATGCAAGTCTTACAGGTTGGGGAGCTGTGTGGGGGTCTCTGACAGCACAAGGGGTTTGGGAATCTCAGGAGGTGAGATTACCGATCAATATTTTGGAACTCCGTGCAATTTTCAGAGCTCTTCAGTCTTGGCCTCTTCTAAAGAGAGAATCGTTCATTTGTTTTCAGACAGACAATGTCACAACTGTGGCATACATCAATCATCAAGGAGGGACTCACAGTCCTCTGGCTATGAAAGAAGTATCTCGAATTCTGGTATGGGCGGAATCCAGCTCCTGTCTAGTTTCTGCGGTTCATATCCCAGGTATAGACAATTGGGAAGCGGATTATCTCAGTCGCCAAACGTTACATCCGGGCGAATGGTCTCTTCACCCAGAGGTATTTCTTCAGATTGTTCAAATGTGGGAACTTCCAGAAATAGATTTGATGGCCTCTCATCTAAACAAGAAACTTCCCAGGTATCTGTCCAGATCCAGGGATCCTCAAGCGGTAGCAGTGGATGCATTGTCACTTCCTTGGAAGTATCATCCTGCCTATATCTTTCCGCCTCTAGTTCTTCTTCCAAGAGTAATCTCCAAGATTCTGAAGGAATGCTCGTTTGTTCTGCTGGTAGCTCCAGCATGGCCTCACAGGTTTTGGTATGCTGATCTTGTCCGGATGGCCTCTTGCCAACCGTGGACTCTTCCGTTAAGGCCAGACCTTCTGTCGCATGGTCCTTTTTTCCATCAGGATCTCAAATCCTTAAATTTAAAGGTATGGAGATTGAACGCTTGATTCTTAGTCAAAGAGGTTTCTCTGACTCTGTGATTAATACTATGTTACAGGCTCGTAAATCTGTATCTAGGGAGATATATTATAGAGTCTGGAAGACTTATATTTCTTGGTGTCTTTCTCATCATTTTTCCTGGCATTCTTTTAGAATTCCGAGAATTTTACAGTTTCTTCAGGATGGTTTGGATAAAGGTTTGTCTGCAAGTTCCTTGAAAGGGCAAATCTCTGCTCTTTCTGTTCTTTTTCACAGAAAAATTGCTAATCTTCCTGATATTCATTGTTTTGTACAAGCTTTGGTTCGTATAAAACCTGTCATTAAGTCAATTTCTCCTCCTTGGAGTTTGAATTTGGTTCTGAGGGCTCTTCAAGCTCCTCCGTTTGAACCTATGCATTCATTGGACATTAAATTACTTTCTTGGAAAGTTTTGTTCCTTTTGGCTATCTCTTCTGCCAGAAGAGTTTCTGAATTATCTGCTCTTTCTTGTGAGTCTCCTTTTCTGATTTTTCACCAGGATAAGGCGGTGTTGCGAACTTCTTTTAAATTTTTACCTAAGGTTGTGAATTCCAACAACATTAGTAGAGAAATTGTGGTTCCTTCATTATGTCCTAATCCTAAGAATTCTAAGGAGAAATCATTGCATTCTTTGGATGTAGTTAGAGCTTTGAAATATTATGTTGAAGCTACTAAGAATTTCCGAAAGACTTCTAGTCTATTTGTTATCTTTTCCGGTTCTAGGAAAGGTCAGAAGGCCTCTGCCATTTCTTTGGCATCTTGGTTCAATCTTTAATTCATCATGCTTATGTTGAGTCGGGTAAAACTCTGCCTCAAAGGATTACAGCTCATTCTACTAGGTCAGTTTCTACTTCCTGGGCGTTTAGGAATGAAGCTTCGGTTGATCAGATTTGCAAAGCAGCAACTTGGTCTTCTTTGCATACTTTTACTAAATTCTACCATTTTGATGTGTTTTCTTCTTCTGAAGCTGTCTTTGGTAGAAAAGTACTTCAGGCAGCTGTTTCAGTTTGAATCTTCTGCTTATGTTTTCAGTTTTTTTCTTTATAAGATTTAAACTTTATTTTTGGGTGTGGATTTTTTTCAGCGGAATTGGCTGTCTTTATTTTATCCCTCCCTCTCTAGTGACTCTTGCGTGGAAGATCCACATCTTGGGTAGTCGTTATCCCATACGTCACTAGCTCATGGACTCTTGCTAATTACATGAAAGAAAACATAATCTATGTAAGAACTTACCTGATAAATTCATTTATTTCATATTAGCAAGAGTCCATGAGGCCCACCCTTTTTGTGGTGGTTATGATTTTTTTGTATAAAGCACAATTATTCCAATTCCTTATATTTATGCTTCGCACTTTTTTCTTATCACCCCACTTCTTGGCTATTCGTTAAACTGATTCGTGGGTGTGGTGAGGGGTGTATTTATAGGCATTTTGAGGTTTGGGAAACTTTGCCCCTCCTGGTAGGAATGTATATCCCATACGTCACTAGCTCATGGACTCTTGCGAATATGAAAGAAATGAATTTATCAGGTAAGTTCTTACATAAATTATGTTATGTATATACACATATTAACACATAAATATATATATGTTTATACACATATTAACACATAAATATATATATGTATATGCACATATTAAGACATAAATATATATATATGTATATACACATATTAACACATAAATATATATATGTATATACACATATTAACACATAAATATATATGTATGTAGTCATATACATGTATATTTATATTTGCTACCAATCGCTGCACAACTTACCCCATTTACAGCGATAGTTCTCATGCCGTGTCTGACGGCATTAGAACGAGACTCCCGTTGGAGCCTATGGAAGCGTGCTCTTGTGAATGCAATGCTTTTGTGCAATACAAACGCAAGGTCGGATATGCATTTCATCTAACTCGTAATAACAGCGCACATTTGCCTGCGCTGATATTACTAAGCTGATTGCAAATATATTTTGCGCTCCACTTGTAATCTAGCCCTAATTCTATTATACATTTTGCTCAGTTCTCTTGGTATCCTTTGTTAAACTGTAATCCTAGGTGTGCTCAGAAGCGTGCACGTGTCTTTAGCATTCTATGGCAGCAGTGTTCAAAACTGTGTATAGCATTGCTATAAGCATAAGCATTGTTGCAAAAACACATGCACACTCCTGAGCTCACCTAGGATTACCCTTTAACAAAGGATACCAAGAGAATTCAGCAAAATTGATAATAGAAATAAATTATTCATTTATTTATTATCGGTTATTTGTAGAGCGCCAACAGATTCCGCAGCGCTAAATAAATTAGAAAGTTGTTTAATTAAAATCTCATGATCTATCTAATCAATTTAAGTTTTATTTTGACTTTAATGCCCCTTTAAAGAGATATATATCAGCATTTTAACCTATGTATTTCAACTAATAATAAAAGCTTAAAGGGATACTTCATTCATAATGTAAATCCTCATATACCTGTATGTATAATTGTGTAGTGTGGAAAAAATTTGCAAATAACTCATTATTTATTTAGTTGTTTTTTTTTTCCACTTCCATCAGGGACGGTGGAGCCCATTCTATTCAGACCCCTGACCGTACTTCATGCTGCCTACTGACAATATGTAGGAGCTCATTTAAAGGGGCAGTAAATTCAAAATGTAACTTTCATTATCAAGAGAGAACATTTAATTTTAAACAACCTACCTAGGTAGTCTCAGGAGCAGCAATGGGAAGTTAAACAAATAGGGTTATCTAAACTTCACCAGATCAGATGTGCTCTCATGCCGACCCTTGAAGGGGCTGCCCTGGTGGAATTATCTTAAAGGAATAGTCTAGTCAAAATTAAACTTTCACGATTCAGATAAAGCAGGCAATTTTAAGCAACTTACTAATTTACTCCTATTATACATTTTCCTTCGTTCTCTTGGTATTTTTATTTGGAAAAAGCAGGAATGTAAGCTTAGAAGCCAGACCATTTTTGGTTCAGCACCTGGGTAGCGCTTTCTGATTGGTGTATAAATGTAGCCACCGATCAGGAAGCGCTATTCAGGTGCTGAACCAAAAATGGGCTGGCTCCTAAGCTTACATTCAAATAAAGATACAAAGAGAACAAATAGAAATTGATAATAGGAATAATTTAGAAAGTTAGTTAAAATTGCTGCTCTATCTCAATAATGAAAGTTTAATTTTGACTAGAATATCCCTTTAAAAAGGGTCAGTTCCTGCTAATGGACAGATGTCTCCTATTGAAATTAACAGAGAGCCCTGGAAAGGGAAAATTTAATGGGTAGAGAGAAGTTAGCAGGGAGAGGACTTTAAAAATTAATTCCTGCATCATAAACAAATCACATTGCGCTGCTTTCTGCCTATAGCGTCTTACAATCGCCTCTATTGTATTATGCATGTGTTTTTCTATTAGGGTAAGGATTTTGCATATTTCTTTCATGTAATTGGCAAGAGTCCATGAGCTAGTGACATATGGGATATACAATCCTACCAGGAGGGGCAAAGTTTCCCAAACTTCAAAATGCCTATAAATACACCCCTCACCACACACACAATTCAGTTTTACAAACTTTGCCTCCTATGGAGGTGGTGAAGTAAGTTTGTGCTAAGATTTCTACGTTGATATGCGCTTCTCAGCATTTTGAAGCCCGATTCCTTGCAGAGTACAGTGAATGTCAGAGGGATGTGAAGGGAGTATCACCTATTGGATACAATGGTTTTCCTCACGGGGATCTATTTCTTAGGTTCTCTGTTATCGGTCGTAGAGATTCATCTCCTACCTCCCTTTTCAGATCGACGATATACTCTCATATTCCATTACCTCTACTGATAACCGTTTCAGTACTGGTTTGGCTATCTGCTATATGTGGATGGGTGTCTTTTGGTAAGTATGTTTTCATTACTTAAGACACTCTCAGCTATGGTTTGGCACTTTATGTATTTATATAAAGTTCTAAATATATGTTTTGTACTTATATTTGCCATGATTCAGGTTTCAGTATATTTCCTTTTGCAGACTGTCAGTTTCATATCTGGGAAATGCATTTTTTAGGAAAATTTATTTCTTACCTGGGGTATAGTCTTTTTTCAATTGACTGTTATTTTAAATTCACGGGCAGAATTAGGCTCGCGAGATACCATCTTGAGCGACTTCCGGTGGGGGCGGAGCTGTTGGACACGCTGTGGCTGCACAGCTCGGGTGCTCTGGTGAACAGGAGCAAGAAAAATCTCTCCCAGCATTTACCCGCCTGCGTGACCCAGAATCGTTGGGGTCCGGTGCAGGCTAACAGGCGGCGTCTACGCCTATGCAGAGGAAGTTCCGGTACTGGCGGTAAAGCCCGGCGGTGGATACCGCAAATACCTTAGAGGAGCCTTGCAGAGCGGAAAAGAGGGGCGGCAAAGTCGGGTAAGCTGGATTTGTACCCGTGAAGCGGTCGGACTCACGGTTTGGAATAGCCGCTTGTAGGAGGGGGTAGTTTGTCTGTCGAGAGATCGGCGGACAGCACTCCCTCCTCGCGGTGAAGAGTGTGTCACCTGGTTGACTGAAAAGTGAGGAGACGCCGACCTACCCCTCTGCGGTTCTTCTTAGGCGGACTGCCAAAAAGTTTTAATAGCAGCTGGTAAGACATACCGAGCCTACGGGCATATATTCCCCCTACACTGCTGTATCTTATGCTTGGGTGGTTGAGACCTGCATTTAAGCTGAGGCACTGTACCTCTGCCAAAGGGGTTTTGTTTTGACCTGAAGTGAGGCAATGATAAGAGGCCCTCACTGATTATCTATATTGCATTGGCTACCTTAGGCTTATTCCTACCTGAGTCGTTGGGTGATATCTGGGGGAAGTGCGGTATTCTGGTACCTGATACTACAGCAGGATGGAGTTGGTTATATCTATCACTGTCCTTACTAACGCATGAAAGTGAATCCTGAGATATAAGGAGAAACAGCATTCTACTTGACTTTTGCTTTGATTATGCTAATTTTATTTTACTAGTTCTTGTCTGAGTCATTTGGAGGCCTTTTTGTACAGCGTACTGGTTGCAGGACTCTGGAATTATCTGACCCTCTGCTCCCCACCCTATATGTCCTATGGATTGTTTGTTTATTGCAGACCAAGAGAAAGAAGAAGAAAGAGGAGTGGAGAGGCTGGAGAGGAAAGGGAGAGGAGGGGAAAAAAAAAAAAAAAGGATTTAATGTTTATCATGGGACTGCTTAATGCTGACTAATGTAAATGGATGTTTGCTTGTCTTTTTTTTTTTTTTTTTCTCCAATATAGATTTTCTTAGGGGTCTTTACTGCCCTCCTTGTCTAGGTTAGTGTCTAGCTTGAGAGATAATATATTACACTGTCAAAAATATTTTGGTAAATTTTTTTACTGAGAAAGGGGTTTACTCTATACTAACATTTATCTATATACTATAATTATTTAATTACACAGGTGCTCCCCTCCTATAATAATAATTGCTAAAGCCAACAGGCCCTAATATCACTGCTAACCTATTTTCTACACATAGTTTAAAAAGCTACACAAAAAGAAAAAAAAAAGAAAAAAAAAAAAAAAAAAACACCTTCACACCTGAAATTGTATTTTCCTTTTTTGCTCATTATTATGGCTCCCACTTAAAGAGACACTAATCCTCCCTGGATTGGAACACTTAGAAATTACACAGAGTTTGATTTTTTCTTTTTCTTTTCTCTCTCTTTTGGATTTATTGCACGTGTTATTTTTTTTTCTCTCGCTGCATTTGCAGCTCGGTAAATATTGTTTATAATCACAGGGTATATGGAAAGATTTGTTATACATACGAAACAGAGTTCCCCCATAATGCCGCCAAAAAGTAAGGACAGAAAGGTTAGGAGTGCAGACACTTCATTGGACCCCTATGTGGAGGGGGGTATGGCTCATTTAGACACAGGTAATCTAGTATTGCAATTAACCAACATATTCACTCCACAGTTTGATATTATCAAGAAAGAGCTTAGCATTATATCTACAGATATTGTTTCATTGTCAAATGAGGTTAAGCAATTTGCCACAAGGATAGAGGAGGCAGAAAATAGGATCTCTGACTTGGAGGACCAGGTTAATAGTCAAGATAAAATTGTACAAGACCATGAAGCTAAAATCTCAAGTTTACAATTCCGTCTGGAGGATCTGGAGGATCGCTCCAGGCGGAATAACATTAGAATTATCGGTCTCCCCGAATCCCCCGAGTATGAGGACCTTATTAAAGTCACCTCCTTATTACTCCCCAAGGCATTAGGTTTCCCGGAACAACAACTCCCTCTGGCAGTCGAAAGAGCCCATAGAGTTGGATATAGTAGAACAAATACATCTATGGGTAATAGAAGTAGAATGTCTATTTTCAAACTTCGCAGATATCAGGATAAGGTAGACTTATTAAAAGCATATAGAAAGATAGGGGAATTTGTATTTGAGGGAAACAAGCTGTTGATGTTTCAAGATTTCTCAATAGAAACATCCACCAAAAGGAAACAAATGATTCCGTTATGCACTAAGATTATTGATAAAGGGTTTAAAGCTTGGGTGGTATACCCTGCAAAGATTGTAATGGAAGAGAATGGTGCTAGGCGAGTCTTCAATAATCCCCAAGAGGCCCTCGAATTTATCAGCACCCTATAGTATCTTAGGAGAATTAATTCTTACCAGAAGGTAAATTTGTTTTGAACAAGATCGATGTGTTACTTGACTGGTTATACTGTTTTAGTTATATCTTGCTTGGATACACTGTTTATTAATATTTTTAAAAGTGGAAAAAAACTTTTTTGGGAACTGAATGTTTTTTATTTTAAGTTTAACCACCTTTTAGGCTTAAGTGTGTTGGTTCAGGATGGCAGATTTCTCTTTTTCCTTTTTTTTTTTTTTTTTTTTTTCTTCTCTCTCTTCCTCTTCTTTTCTCTCTTCTCTCCCCTCCTCCCGCCCTTGGTTATACGACCAGCCTAAAATGCCACGGAACATTGTCTTATGTTGAGGATTGATGGCATCCAAGATTAATATACTTTCTTGGAATGTGGGGGGCATTACGTCTCCTAGAAAACGTAAGTTAATTATCAAATATCTTTCTAAATTTAATCCTGATCTTGTGATGCTACAGGAAACACACCTTAGTATGGTTGAAGCAGCTAAACTGAAATGTAAATGGGTAGGCGAATGCGTAGCAGCGTCAGGTGTTAAAAGAAAATCAGGAGTAGCAATATTGTTACACAAAAATTTAGTTTATAATATTATAAAAACGGAGGCTGATCCAGAGGGAAGATTCTTGATTCTGCATATCCAGATTAATAACTGCAACTTTGTTTTATGTAATCTCTATGGCCCCAACTCCTTTTCTCCTGCTTTTTGGGACAATATTAGAAGTAAACTATTTCTATTCTCAGCAGCTAATTTAATTTTAGGGGGAGATTTCAATATGGCACTGTGCCCTATGTTGGATAGATTATCGGCAAAAAATTCTCGTGAAAATGCTAAACTAGCAAAATATTTCAAACTCTTCTGTCATGAATTAAGACTGATTGATATATGGAGATTTAAAAATCCAGAACAACGTAGTTTCACCTGTGAGTCTAAATCCCATATGACATTTTCTAGAATTGATCTATTTTTAATTTCTAAGTCACTTGCTCTCTGTAGGTCCGATGCCAATATCTATGATATTGTCATTTCTGACCATGCAGTAATCTCTTTCACATTGATGGCTATTTCCCCCCCCAAGATTCCGAATACATCTTTTTTTTTTCCGCGGTATTTGGCTGACAGCCCTAGGTTTTGCAACTGGTTAAAGCAAAAGTGGAAGGATTATGTTACGTTCAATGTGGGGCAATCTAGTAAACCAGAGATTTTTTGGGAAGCAGCAAAAGCTGTTCTGAGGGGGGAAATTAAACTTTATTTAGCAGGAAAAACTTTGGAGCAGGAATTACAGTTAGCTGCTCAAGTCAGAAATGCGATCGGGAAATTCTATAACGACAAGACAAAGGACAATTGGGATAGATACTGCAAATTAAAAAGGGAAAGAGACATCTATTTAAAACAAAGGTCCCAAGAAGAAGAATTAAAAATAAATTATCAATTTAGAGGTCATTATGGGAACTCCGCTAAATTTTTGGCTAGTGTAGTGCAAGTTAGGAAAAGCAAGAATCTGATCTCGGCTATAAAATTTAACAATGTAAAATATTCTAATATGGAGGATATTAGTCAGGCTTTTTTCAAGGTATTTGAAAAGCTGTACTCAGAATCAGAGGTAAATCTGGATAATGCATCAAATTTTTGGGCCGATGTGAAACTCCCGGGTGTCGCGGAAGAGAATTTGTTAGATCTTAACAGACCTATTTCAGAGGAGGAAGTTTTGGTGGCTATACAATCTGCTAATATTAATAAATCTCCCGGACCAGACTCGATCCCGGTAGAGTTTTACAAAATTTTGAAGGAAGAAATCAAATTACCTCTAGTTAACTTGTTTAATTATTACTTTTCCTCCGGTAAGCCAATGTCTAATTATTTTTCCGCAGCACGTATATCTCTGATTCTTAAGAAAGGTAAGGATCGGGAGGATCCTTGGTCGTATAGACCTATATCTGTACTCAATGCGGATTATAAATTGTTGACGGCTATTGTCGCGACAAGGTTGGCTAAATTATTAGATGGGATCATACACC
Organism: Bombina bombina; assembly: GCF_027579735.1. Lineage (NCBI taxonomy): Eukaryota > Metazoa > Chordata > Amphibia > Anura > Bombinatoridae > Bombina > Bombina bombina. The sequence continues at coordinate 151,635,725 of NC_069503.1, forward strand.
CAGATCAAACCGGATTTATGAAAGACAGGAACTCTCTTAAGAATATCCGTAAAGTTTCTACATTTCTTGACTATGCCTGGAACTTAGATCCTAAAAATGAAGAATTTAAGAAGATTAGGGAAGCAGCTATTCTGACAGTAGATGCCGAGAAAGCCTTTGATGCAGTGAATTGGAATTACTTGTTTACGGCTTTAGAGCATTTTGGATTTAAGAATCAGTTTTTAGAATTTATTAAAAATCTATATAAAAATCCGATTTCCTTTCTCTGCATCAATGGTCACTCTTCTCCGTATATATCACTCAAAAGAGGAACTAGGCAAGGGTGCCCTCTGTCCCCCTTGCTCTTTAACTTGGCGTTGGAACCATTTGCTACTCTATTACGGGATAGGTTGCCAGGAATCCCACTGGGCCCTACTAGATTAAAAACGCTCTTGTATGCCGATGATCTGTTAATATTTCTGGATAAGGCTCAACACTATATTCCTATAGTGTTACAATTATTTAAGGCTTTCTCCTCCTTTTCAGGATATAAAATTAATTTTGATAAGAGCGAACTCCTATGGATATATAAGAACAGTCTCAATTGGGGAGATCATCCTTTTAAAGTAGTTGAGTCTTTTCGGTATTTAGGTATCATCCTTCATAGGAATCCAGCAAATTGGTACAAATTAAATTTTCCACCAGTCTTGTCGAAAATTAAAAATGATCTAGAAAATTGGTCCTCTCTACCAATTTCATTATCTGCAAGAGTCAATTTGATTAAAACTATTATGTTCCCTCGAGTTTTATATCTTCTTCAGAATCTCCCATTACTAATGACTAATAAAGATATTAGTGATGTACAGTCCTGGCAATCTAAATTCATATGGGGCAATAAAAAGCCTAGGATTAGTCTGAACAGGTTAATGCAGAAACGTCCTCAGGCAGGGCTGGCATTGCCAGACTTCAGGTTATATAATTGGTCCTGTCTAGTTAAATTGGCCTTTGATTGGATTACAGAGATAGATAAATTTGTCTCGGTAGATATGGAAACATTTATGATTACTCCCTTCTCTCTAAAAGCTATTCTCCACTGCCCGGTAAAAAAATTGCCCTCGAATCTCAATAAATTGATCTCTTTCAAAAATGTTATTATAGCTTGGCATAAAATGTGCCGAGTATTAAAAATTTCTCCATTATTTTCTGAATTTCTTCCGATAATAGGTAATCCCGAATTTATTTCGGGTTTAAAGCAGAGAGTGTTTAGATTGTGGGCGGAGGCAGGACTGATATATGTCTACCAGTTATTTGATTCTAATCAGCTATTTTCTTCAGAATTATTATTCCATAAGTTTAATTTACCCCATTCAAATTTATTTGCGTATTTCCAGTTACGTCATTATATATTCTCGCAAAAGTGGAATACAGAGGTGTTTGTGGATTGGATGGATATTAAGAATATAATTCGTCAATTTTCCTTGGGTCGTTCCACAATATCTTTAATTTATGATATTCTCTTGGCTAAACAGGGAGAACTCAATATGGATAAACTATACAATTACTGGAAGAGATACTTTCCACAATTGGAGGAGAATAGGATAGAGCGAAGCTTCTTAGAGTCAGTAAAATTACAAATTTCTATATCATGGAGAGAAACACATTTAAAACTAGTTAATAATTACTATCTTTCTCCCAATAAGATGGCTAGATTCTTTCCCACCCAAAAGTATGCTTGTTCACGTTGTTCTTTGGATAGGGCTGATATTTTTCATATATTCTGGTCTTGTCCTAAGATTCAACAATTTTGGCAAAAGATAAGATATTGGTATAGTAAACACTATAAAGATATGATTCCGTTGGCTGCGGAGGAGATATTTTTTTTAACTAATGCTGATTTACGCCCTAAACGTGTGATAAAAATATTAAATACTATTATCTTTACTGCAAGACAGTTAATTGTCAAGGGCTGGAAAGACCATACAGCCCCCAGGGTCTCAGAGTTCCTTAAAGAAATTCAGTTTCAAATCCTATTTGAATCTTTCCATACTAAATCTCTGACGGACAGCAGAATAGGAGTTTTTCTTATGGATTGGCTTCCGTTAATTACATCTTATCCGCTTCAGGTTCAGAGGCGTATTTTACAGCCTTTTTTAAATACGATAGCTTTTTTGGAATTGGTTATATTAGGACTGTTTCCCCCATTATGGGTACCTGGTTATGGGGAGATTACTACATGAGAGAAGATTTAAGGAATACTTCGGAGAGAAAGGGAGGGGGAGAGAAAGGGAGTGGGAGGGGGAGAAGGACAGCGAAAGAAAATAAGATCAAGGGAAATAGCACGGGAAAGGACCGAGACAAGAGAAGGAAAGAAGTAAAGGAAGGAAGAAGGGAGTTAAGGTAGAGACAAGACAATAAATATTAAGCCTGATGGTTACATGTAATAATGCTCGGAGGCGGAGGAGGGGGGATAGGATAAGATAAGAAAGGAAAAACATATTTTCTTTTTATTTTTTTTTTTTTTTTTTTTTTTTTTTTTTTTTTCTCTTTCTCTTTCTTTTCTTTCTTTCGTTTATTGTATGTGAAAAATTTCCAACAGCATATGCAAATGAATGACAGGAGAATATATTGTTAACTCTCGTTTTTCTTTTGTTTTTTCTACAAAATGCTGTATTTAAGGAGAGATCTTTTTATTTAAATCTTATGTTATCTCCTTATGTTCTTTCTTTTACACCTGACCCTGCGTGGTGCATAATAGGTGTAAACGTATATAATTATGTTTGCTGTTGGATATATAAATAAAGAATTAAAAAAAAAAAAAAAAAAAAAAAAAAAAAAAGAATTAGGCTCGCGAGGGCGCAAAATGCCAAAGTATATTGCGTCATTTTTGGTGCGAGATTTTTTGCCGCAAAGTTATGTTCATTGACGCAAATTCATCATTTCCGGCGTCTTTGACGCCGCCGAGCCCTTTCACAAGGTTGCGCGAGTGTGTCATTTCCGGATGTTGTTTAGCGCCAAAAAAAAAAATGTTCTGTTTGTGCGTCATACTTGATATTTTCATTATTTTAAACCCCATTCCTATATGCCTCTTGCCTTTTTTCTCTATCAGAGGGCTATGCTGTTTGTATTTTTTTCCCTTTCCTGAAACTGCCATATAAGGAAATTGATAATTTTGCTTTATATGTTGTTTTTTTCTCTTACATTTGCAAGATGTCTCAATCTGATCCTGTCTCAGAAATCACTGTTGGAATCCTGCTGACTGATAACAGTTCTACCAAAGCTAAGTACATTTGTTGTAATCTTGTCGAGATTATATCTCCAGCTGTGGTTTGTATTAAGTTGTCATGATAAACTTTTACATGCAGAGAATGTGTCCATCAGTAATAGTACATTGCCTGTTGCTGTTCCTTTAACATCTAATGTACAAGATATACCTGTGAATTTATAAGAATTTATTGCTGATTCTATTCAGAAGGCTTTGTCTGCCATCCCGCCTTCTAATAAATGTAAGGTCTTTTAAAACTTCTCATAAAGTTGATGAACTTTCAAATGACCAACAACATACTGAATTATCCTCCTCCTCATGAGGATCTATCTGATTCAGAAGATCCTTCCTCAGAAATTGTCACTGCCAAATCTACTTTCTTATTTAAAATGGAGTACATTCGTTCTTTGTTAAAGAAGTGTTGATTATATATTGAGGAGACTAGTCCTCTTGATATTAAAACTAGTAAACATTTAAATTCTGTTTATAAACCTCCTGTGGTTTTCCCAGAGGTTTTTCCAGTTCCTGATGCTATTTCTGATATGATTTCTAAGGAATGGAATAGGCCTGGTACTTCTTTTATTCCTTCTTCAAGGTTTAAAAAATTGTATCTTTTGCCAGCAGTTACTTTAGAGTTTTGGGAAAAGATCCCCAAAGTTGATGGGGCTATCTTTACTCTTGCCAAATGTACTACTATTGCTACGGAAGATAGTACTTTTAAAGATCCTTTAGATAGGAAACTTGAAGCTTATCTAAAGAAAGCCTATTTATATTCAGGTCATCTCAGGCCTGCAATTTCTTTGGCTGATGTTGCAACTGCTTCAACCTTTTGGTTGGAAACTTTAGCGCAACAAATATTGGATCATGATTTGTCTAGCATTGTTAACTTGATTCAACATGCTAATAATTTTATTTGTGATGCCATTTTTGATTTCATCAAAATTTATGTTAAATCTCTATGTTTAGCTATTTTAGCTAGAAGAGTTTTGTGGCTTAAATCTTGGAATGCTGACATGACTTCTAAGTCCAGATTGCTATCTCTTTCTTTCCATAGTAATAAGTTATTTGGTTCTCAGTTGGATTCAATAATTTCAACTGTCACTGGGGGGGAAGGGAGTTTTTTTGCCTCAGGAATAAAGACCTAAGGGTAAATCTAAAGCTTCTAACCGTTTTTGTTCCTTTCAACAAAATAAGGAACAGAAACCTAATCCCTCCCCCAAGGAATCTGTTTTCAATTGGAAGCATTCCTCGAATTGGAATAAATCCAAGCCATTTAAGAGATCAAAGCCAGCCCCCAAGTCCGCATGAAGGTGCAGTCCTCATTCCAGCTCAGCTGGTAGGGGGCAGATTAAGATTTTTCAAAGATGTTTGGACCAATTCGGTCTAAAATCAATGGATTCAGAGTATTGTCTCTCAGGGGTACAGAATAGGACTCAGAGTAAGGCCGCCTGTAAGACGTTTTTTCTCTCACGCATCCCTGCAAACCCAGTAAAGGCTCAGGCTTTCCTGAAGTGTGTTTTAGACCTGGAGTTATCAGGGGTAATCATGCCAGTTCTGTTTCAGGAAGAGGGTCTGGGGTTTTATTCAAATCTATTAATTGTCCCAAAGAAGAAAATTCATTCAGACCAGTTTTGGATCTAAAAATTTTGAATCGATAAGTAAGAGTACCAACTTTCAAAATGGTGACTATAAGGACTATTCTGCCTTTTGTTCAGCAAGGGCATTTATATGTCCACAATAGACTTACAGGATGCATATCTTCATATTTCGATTCATCCAGATCACTATCAGTTCCTGAGATTCTCTTTTCTAGACAAGCATTACCAATTTGTTGCTCTTACTTTTGGCCTAGCGACAGTTCCAAGAATCTTTTCAAAGGCTCTCGGTGCCCTACTCTCTGTAATCAGAGAGCGGGGTATTGCGGTGTTTCCTCATTTGGACAATATCTTGGTACTTGCTCAGTCTTTACGTTCTGCAGAATCTCACATGAATCAACTAGTGTTGCTTCTTCAAAAACATGGTTGGAGGATCAATTTACAAAAAAGTTCTTTGATTCCTCAGTCAAGGGTAACCTTTTTATTTTTCCAGATAGATTCAGTGTCCATGACTTTGTCTCTAATGGACAAGAGACATTTGAAATTGGTTGCAGCCTGTTGGAACCTTCAGTCTTAGTCATTCCCTTCAGTGGCTATGTGCATGGAAGTTTTAGGTCTCATGACTGTAGCATCGGATGCGATCCCCTTTGCTCGTTTTCATATGAGACCTCTCCAGCTTTGTATGCTGAATCAATGGTGCAGGTATTATACAAAGATATCACAATTGATATCCTTAAATCCCAATGTTCAACTATCTCTGATTTGGTGGTTAGATCACCATCGTATTGTTCTAGGGGCCTCTTTCGTTCGTCCAACCTGGACTGTGATCACAACAGCTGCAAGTCTTTCAGGTTGGGGAGCTGTTTGGGGATCTCTGACAGCACAAGGGGTTTGGAAATCTCAAGAGGCGAGATTACCAATAAATATTTTAGAACTCTGTGTGATTCTCAGGGCTCTTCAGTTTTGGCTTCTATTGAAGAGAGAACCGTTCATTTGTTTACAGACAGACAATATCACATCTGTTGCATATGTTAATCATCGGGGTGGGACTCACAGTCTTCAAGCTATGAAAGAAGTATCTTGGATACTTGTTTGGGCAGAATCCAGCTCCTAATTTCTGCAGTTCATATCCCAGGTATAGACAATTAGGAAGCGGATTATCTCAGTCGTACATCCGGGAGAGTGGTCTCTCCATCCAGATGTGTTTTCTCAAATTGTTCAGATGTGGGGTCTTCCAGAAATAGATCTGATGGCATCTCATCTAAACAAGAAACTTCCCAGGTACCTGTCCAGGTCCAGGGATCCTCGGACGGAAGCAGTGGATACGTTGATACTTCCTTTGTGTTATCAACCTAACCTGCTTATATTTTCCCGCCTCTAGTTCTTCTTCCAAGAGTGATCTCCAAAATCATCATGGAGCAATCGTTTGTGTTGCTGGTGGCTCCAGCATGGCCTCACAGGTTTTGGTATGCAGATCTTGTTCGGATGTCCAGTTGCCAACCTTGGCCACTTCCAATAAGACCGGACCTTCTGTCTCAAGGTCCGTTTTTCCATCAGGATCTCAAATCATTAAATTTGAAGGTATGGAAATTGAACGACTAGTGCTTAGTCATAGAGGTTTCTCTGATTCAGTGATTAATACTATGTTACAGGTTCGTAAATCTGTTTCTAGAAAGATTTATTATCGAGTTTGGAAGATTTACATTTCATGGGGTTCCTCTCATAAATTCTCTTGGCATTCTTTTAGAAATCCTAGAATTTTGCAGTTTCTTCAGGATGGTTTGGATAAAGGTTTGTCTGCAAATTCCTTGGAAGGACAAATCTCTGCTCTTTCTGTTTTATTCCACAGAAAAATTGCTAAACTTCCTGATATTCACTGTTTTGTACAGGCTTTGGTTCGTATCAATCCTGTCAATAAATCAATCTCTCCTCCTTGGAGTCTTAATTTTGGTTTTGAAGGCTTTACAGGCTCCTCCATTTGAGCCTATGCATTCTTTGGACATTAAACTACTTTCTTGGAAAGTGCTGTTCCTTTTGGCCATCTCTTCTGCTAGAAGAGTTTCTGAATGATCTGCTCTCTTGTGAATCTCCTTTTCTGATTTTTCATCAGGATAAGGCAGTTTTGCGCACTTCATTTAAATTCTTACCTAAGGTTGTGAATTCTAACAACATTAATAGAGAAATTGTTGTCCCTTCTTTGTGTCCTAATCCTAAAAATTCTTTGGAGAGATCTTTTCATTTCTTTGGATGTGGTGAGAGCTCTGAAATATTATGTTGAAGCTACTAAAGATTTCAGGAAGACTTCTAGTCTATTTGTTATCTTTTCTGGTTCCAGGAAAGGTCAGAAGGCTTCTGTCGTTTCTTTGGCATCATGGTTAAAGCTTTTGATTCATCAGGCTTATTTGGAGTCGGGTAAGCCCCGCCTCAGAGAATTACAGCTCATTCTACTAGAATGAAGCTTCAGTTGATCACATTTGCAAAGCAGCAACTTGGTCTTCTTTGCATACATTTACTAAATTCTACCAATTTGATGTATTTGCTTCTTCGGAAGCAGTTTTTTGTAGAAAAGTTCTTCAGGCAGCTGTTTCAGTTTGATTCTTCTGCTTATGATTTAAGTTTTTCCTTTTATTTATGAGAATAAACTTATATTTGGGTTGTGGATTAATTTTTTTTCAGCGAATTGGCTGTTTTTATTTTTATCCCTCCCTCTCTAGTGACTCTTGCGTGGAGTTCCACTTCTTGGGTATTGCTATCCCATACGTCACTAGCTCATGGACTCTTGCCAATTACATGAAAGAAAACATAATTTATGTAAGAACTTACCTGATAAATTTCTTTCTTTCATATTGGCAAGAGTCCATGAGACCCACCCCTTTTTTATGGTGGTTATGATTTTTTTGTATAAAGCCCAATTATTTCCAAATTCCTTTGTTGATGCTTTTTACTCCTTTCTTTATCACCCCACTACTTGGCTATTCGTTAAACTGATAGGTAGGATTGCATATCCCATATGTCACTAGCACATGGATTCTTGCCAATATGAAAGAAATGAATTTATCAGGTAAGTTCTTACATAAATTATGTTTTTTTGTCACAAGCTTGCCACTTTTAGGGCAGAAATGTTTTCACAATTACGCTGGGATTTAAGAGAAAATTTCAAATACACCCATGTTCAGCCCATTTTATGATAAAACAATAATTCCACTTTGTATTTTGTACGAATTTCTGTGTGTGTTTTGCACATCCAGTGTACTTAAATTACGATTTACGCTGTGCATATTTATTTTATTTTAAAATGGTTTTTATTGAAAATTTTGCAATATACATAAAAAAAAAGGAAATGTAATTAGATCATCATTACATTCTCATCACTTCTGAGATACAGGTATTCGAGTCGCATCAATAATCGGTACTCCTGCATTCATACCTGCTCGTATATCTAATGTTTTCAGAGTGAAACCAAACCCCCCTTAGTATATTTTCCAATTAAACTTAACAAACCTCGTACACCAAAAAACAACATAATTGTGAGATGAGTAGTAATCCGATCAAGCAGAATAGAGTGAAACTACAAAATAACAATGATAAATAAACCAACCCCTCCCCCCCCCCCCTTTATATAAAACCGTGACTCTTTTTTTTACGCTGTGCATATTTAAAGGGACAATAAACCCAAAAAATTTATTTCATGATTCAGATAGGACACAATTTTTAAAAAGTTTCCAATTTACTTCTATTATCAAATTTGTTTCATTCTCATGTTATTCTTTGTTGAAGAGATACCTAGGTAGGTAGCGTGCACATGCCTGAAGCACTACACAACAGGAAATAGTGCTGCCATCTAGTGCCCCTGCTAATGTCTAACATTGTTGCAAAACTGCTGCTATATAGTGCTGCAGACACGTGCACACTCTTGAGCTTACATTTCTGCTTTTCCACAAAGGATAACAAGAAAACTAAGAAAATTTGATGATAGAAGTAAATTAGAAAGTTGTTTAAAATGTTATGTTCTATCTAAATCATGAAAGAATAAAATTGGGTTTTATGTCCCTTTAATATGATTTATTTCTGTATAATTAACATATAAATTTAACGGTTTTGATCAAATATGATTTTTGGTGAACAATTTTTATACAATTTTTGATGCACCTTGGCAATAAAAAAAAATCCTGCATATTTATATGTAAATGGTTCAATTATTTGTTTAGTATGATTTTTTAAATTTAGATTTTCATTGTGCACTTGTGTAATGTCTACATCTCTTTCCCATACAAAAATGCAGTATACGCCCCTTAGCGAGACACCCTGTTTTCAGGGTAAAAAGCGTCTTTAGGGAAGTTCACCAGGGAAATAGAAGTACTGGCGAACATCTTTAAATAATCTCGCCAGTTCAGAGGCCTTTAGATAACCATGCCCATCGGGTAAGTCAATAACAACAGGCATGACAAGACATCCCTATTTTTTAGGGACAGTCCCGAATTGGGCAGTTAGCCCCTAATTTATTTTTAATTGCTAAGCTATGTTGTTACGGATTGTCCTGAATTTGCCTGAATGGATTTCCTGTCCCATGTCCCAGTATGTAAGTGACAAGAGCCATCTTCACTTTCCACAAAATCATCTTCAGCTACTTCTCCAATCCAATACGCTGTTGCATATCGCAGTTTACATTCCCAGTTGGTGCAGGAAGCGTTGGTTCACTTACTCTTTGCCTTCTCAAGGATGGCTGGCATGGAGCAGAGGAGGGTAGAATGAGTCTGCTATTCACTGGGAGCCTCTTCTTGCTTTTACAGACAGCAGAGCTGAGGTAGTTCTATACTAGAGTTTTACAAATTGCATAGCCACAGAACATAATATTGAGTTCCTGCCTACTGACTTTATAATTTGCTACCAATTTATATGTAAATTTGTTATCTAACTTGGAAGGTTGTGTATGTAGCTCCCCAATATTCTAGCTGCGTCCTGCATGTCATTTATAAGTATGGCAATCTGTGTGCAAAGCCATAAACATGATGAGGGAAAAACTAAGTATCTCAGTATCCCTAAAGGAACATGAAACCTACAATATTTATTTTATGATTCGGCTAAATCACACAATTTTAAACAGCTTTCCAATTTACTTCTGTTATCTAATTTGCTGTGTACTTTTGGTATCCTTTATTGAAAGCATACCTAGGTAAGTTGAGGTGCAGCAATGCTAGCTACTAATTGGTGGCTGCACATATATGCCTCTTGTCATTGGCTTACCTGATCTGCTCTGCTAGCTCCCAGTAAAGCATTACTGCTCCTTCAACAAAGCATACCAAGAGAATGAAGCAATTTTTTTAATTTTTTTTTTAAAAACCAACTTTATTATGTATCCACAATGAATTACAAGTGTTTAGGAGACGCAGCGCCATATAATATATTAAACAAATGTTGGTTGTTTTTCGAATACATTAAATATCTCATTATGGCATGAAAGCTACTTATACAATATTTGACATTTTACAGTTTCACAAATAAATACACAATTAAGCAGGCATCTCTTTGTTGGCTCTTTCTGAACATAACTTATTGTCTGCCAACGATACAACATGACTGAATAAAAGAACAAAAAAAGCATTTGTTAAGTGTTTAATGTCCCTTTAAACAATGAATACCAATAGTACAAAGCAAATTTTATAATAGAAGTAAATTTGAAAGTTGTTTAAAATTGTGTGTTCTATCTAAATCATGAAAGAAAAAAATTGGGCTTGGCTAAATAAAAAGGTAAAAACACAAATAAAATCACACTTTTGACCGTTTTGATGCGCACACTGTTAGACAAATTGTGTCAATGCACATACACGTCTCATGTGTTACCAGACGTCATGGGGTGTTACAACACTTGTGTTACCCATTGGGGTAAAATCCCTGTGTATTTACTGGTAGCCATGAGAGTGTAAAATACTGCTCTGTGTCCAGTCTACTTTGTTGAAAAGGATACCTAGGTAGGCTCAGGAGCTGCTAATTGGTGGCTGCACATATATGCCTCATGTTAATGGTTTACCTAATGCATTTAACTAGCTCCCCGTAGTGCATTGCTGCTGCTTCAACAAAGGATACTAAGAGAATGAAGCAAATTAGATAATAGAAGTAACTTCGCAAATTGTTTCAAATTGTATTCTCTATCTGAATCATGAAAGAAAGAAAATTGGGTTTCATGTCAAATTAAGCTTGCGATTTTGGAGATGGATGAGTGGAAGAGCAGGTCTGCATGCAGCAGCCAGTATTACTACCAATCAAGATGCTGCCCATAGACACGCCCCGACTGTTCTTCTTCTTGTTATTTATTTGTATAGTCTCACAAAACGTAGATTCTGACTTCAGGCAATAAAACACAAAGAGGAATCTGAAGCTGCAGAAATACAACTTGTATTTTTTCAGATAAGATTCATTTGAGTATTTCCACAAGGATAAGAGCTAAATTAAACACAGGTAAAGTATAACAGAAGTGTTTGTGTCAGAAATCACAAAGCTATATTTCCATCTCTGACACCAGGTGTAAGACACCTATGTTATGTGTGACACCAAGAGTAGACTTCTGCTACCTCATTTGTCTCTTGTGATTGGCTAACTAGATGGATTCAGCTAGCTGCCAGTAGTGCAATGCTGTCCTTTCAGCAAAGGATAACAAAAGAATGAAGCAAATGTCATAATAAAAGTGAATTGGAAAGTTGTTTAAAATTATATGTTCTATCTAAATTATGAAAATCAAAAAATGTTGGGTTTCCTGTCCCTTTAAGACTGAAATATATGCATTAAGTGGATTAAATGTCAATATCCTTGTAAGAACATTACAATCACAGAATGGAAAGAAGAGCATTGTGGGTATTATCTGCCAGCACATGTGCGCTTTTATAATGTATTCTTTTTGTGCAGATGACAACATTTCTCAGGAATGGTTGATTCAGCAACTACAGATGAAAATGCTGATAACCTGTAGTTGGATATTACTGATATTATAGCAGAGGTGGTTATTTCCTTCAGGATCTCAGAGCTTAGGTGAGTCACTATGAATCAGACACCGAAGATGAACGAAATGTTCTACTGACGCACGTAGACTGGTTGCTTTACGTCTGGGTTCCTCAAGCGTTTGTACTTGATGGCACCCATAGGTGCTCAGGAGTAAGTGAAGGGTGACAACACCTTAATGTACCATAAGATATTTTCATGGAGGGTAAATATGCATGTTGTAGGCAGATAAGGCCCAAAACTAAACATATTTTTCTTGTTATTTCACTTCCTTTATTTAGTCCCTTTTTATTGTATTGCTCCTGTCATTCCCAGTTTTTTTTCAGATTTTATCCTTTTGTAATGTTTGTTATTCTGTTTTCTTTCCCCAAACCTTTATCATCACTTCCCGTTTTATTTATCCAGTGCCATTCTCACTTCCTGTTTTATTTATCCTGTGCCATCATCACTTCCCGTTTTATTTATCCCGTGTCTTGATCACATCCCATTTTATTTATCCCATGCCATCACGTCCTGTTTTATTTACCCTGTGTCATCATCACTTCCCATTTTATTTATCCTGTGCCATCATCACTTACCGTTTTATTTATCCCGTGCCATCCTCACTTCCTGTTTTATTTATCCTGTGCCATCATCACTTACCGTTTTATTTATCCCGTGCCATCATCACCGTTTTATTTATCCCGTGCCATCCTCACTTCCTGTTTTATTTATCCCGTGCCATCATTACTTACCGTTTTATTTATCCCGTGCCATCATCACTTAACGTTTTATTTATCCCGTGCTTTCTGCGTTTACCATTTTATTTATCACGTGCCTTAATCACTTTATGTTTTATTTATCCTGTGCCATCATCACTTACCATTGTATTTATCCCGTATCATCATCACTTCCTGTTTTATTTATCCTGTGCCATCATCACTTCCTGTTTTATTTATCCCATGCCATCATCACTTCCCCTTTTATTTGTCCCATGCCATCATCATTTCCCATTTTATTTATCCCATGCCATCATCACTTCCCATTTTATTTATCCCGTGCCATTATCACTTCCCGTTTTATTTATCCCGTGCCATTATCACTTCCCATTTTATTTATCCCGTGCCATCATCCCTTCCCATTTTATTTATCCTGTGCCATCATCCCTTCTCATTTTATTTATCCCGTTCCATCATCACTTCACGTTTAATTTATCCTGTGCCATCATCACTTCCTGTTTTATTTATCCCTTGACATCACTTCCTGTTTTATTTATCCTGTGTCATCACATCCCATTTTATTTATCCCGTGCCCTAATAACTTACCGTTTTATTTATCCCGTGCCCTAATAACTTACCGTTTTATTTATCCCGTGCCATCATCGCTTACTATATTATTTATCCTGTGCCATCATCACATCCTGTTTTATATATCCTGTGCCATCATCACCTTACTATTTTATTTATTCCGTGTCATCATCATTTCCTGTTTTATTTATCCTGTGCCATCATCACTTCCCATTTTATTTATCCCGTGCCATCATCACTTCCTGTTTTATTTATCCCTTGCCATCATTTCCTGTTTAATTTATCCCTTGCCATCATTTCCTGTTTTATTTATCCCGTGCCATCATCACTTCCTGTTTTATTTATCCTGTGCCATCATCACTTCCTGTTTTATTTATCCTGTGCCATCATCATTTACCATTTTATTTATCCTGTGCCATCATCATTTACCATTTTATTTATCCCATGTCATCATTTCCTGTTTTATTTATCCTATGCCATCATCCCTTCCCATTTTATTTATCCCGTGCCATCCTCACTTTCCATTTTATTTATCCAGTGTCATCATCACTTCCCTTTTTATTTATCCCGTGCCATCATCACTTTCTGTTTTATTTATCCCGTGCCATCATCACTTCCATTTTATTTATCCCGAGCCATCATCACTTACCGTTTTATTTATCCCGTGCCATCCTCACTTCCTGCTTTATTTATCCTGTGCCATGATCACTTCCCATTTTATTTATCCCGTGCCATCATCACTACCCATTTCTCTTGTAAGGTGTATCCAGTCCACGGATCATCAATTACTTGTGGGATATTCTCCTTCCCAACAGGAAGCTGCAAGAGGATCACCCACAGCAGAGCTGTCTATATAGCTCCTCTCTTAACTGCCCACCCCCAGTCATTCTCTTGCAGCTCTCGACAATGGAAGTAGCATAGAGAGATGTGGTGAATTAATGTAGTTTATCTTCAATCAAAAGTTTGTTATTTTCAAATGGTACCGGAGTAGTACTATTTTAGCCTCAGGCAGAATTGAAGAAGAGTCTGCCTGTGGTCTTTGATGATTTTAGCAGGTTGTAACTAAGATCCATTGCTGTTCTCACACATAACTGAAGAGATGGGTAACTTCAGCTGGGGGAATAGCGTACAGGGTCTCCTGCTCTGAGGTATGTGCAGTTTTAAATTTTTCTAGAGAAATTAATATGCTAGAAAATGCTGAAAATACCGGATTTATTTTAAGGTAAGCCTGATTACAGTGATTTAATAACGACTGGTATCATGCTTGCTGTAAAGGGTAATATTTGTATTATTTACTCACATTACTGAATAGATTTAACGTTTGCTTGAAGTGTATAAACGTTTTTTTTTTACTTATTGGTGATAAAACTTTATTCTGGGGCCCAGTTTTTTCCACATGGCTGTCTAGATTTTCCTAGGGATAGTTTTTTAAGGCCCTCTCACTGTGAGTACAGTTTGGGAGGGGCCTATTTTCATTTTTGCAGCTTGAGACATCCAGCTTCCCTGAAGGAGTCCCCTGAACATTTAGGACCTCTCTAAAGGGTTTTTGTGCCTTCCAAAGTCGTTGTATGGGCAGGTAGGGCCACAGCAGAGCTGTGGCAAATTGTTGTGACTGTATAAAAAACGTTTATCGTTTTTTTGATCCGTTTTTGAAACTAAGGGGTTAATCATCCATTTGCAAGTGGGTGCAATGCTCTCTTAGCCTATTATACACACTGTAAAAATTTCGTAAGATTTACTGCTTTTTTCACTGTTTTAGCAGTTTCTGTGTTTGTTTTTTTCTCTTAAAGGCACAGTACCGTTTTTATTTTTTGCTTGTTCACAGTTATTAAAGTGTTTTCCAAGCTTGCTGGTATCATTACTAGTCTGTTTAAACATGTCTGACATAGAGGAAACTCATTGTTCATTATGTTTAGAAGCCATTGTTGAACCCCCTCTTAGAATGTGTACCAAATGCACTGATTTTACTATAGATTATAAAGACCATTTCTTTCATGTAATTAGCAAGAGTCCATGAGCTAGTGACGTATGGGATATACATTGCTACCAGGTGGGGCAAAGTTTCCCAAACCTCAAAATGCCTATAAATACACCCCTCACCACACCCACAAATCAGTTTTACAAACTTTGTCTCCCGTGGAGGTGGTGAAGTAAGTTTGTGCTAGATTCTACGTTGATATGCGCTTCGCAGCAGGCTGGAGCCCGGTTTTCCTCTCAGTGTGCAGTGAATGTCAGAGGGATGTGAAGAGAGTATTGCCTATTTGAATTCAATGGTCTCCTTCTACGGGATCTATTTCATAGGTTCTCTGTTATCGGTCGTAGAGATTCATCTCTTACCTCCCTTTTCAGATCGACGATATACTCTTATATACCATTACCTCTACTGATTCTCGTTTCAGTACTGGTTTGGCTTTCTACTACATGTAGATGAGTGTCCTGGGGTAAGTAAGTCTTATTTTTTGTGACACTCTAAGCTATGGTTGGGCACTTTTATATAAAGTTCTAAATATATGCGTTTAAACATTTATTTGCCTTGATTCAGGATGATCAATATTCCTTATTTCAGACAGTCAGTTTCATTATTTGGAATAATGCATATGAATAAATCATTTTTTCTTACCTTAAAAATTGACTTTTTTCCCTGTGGGCTGTTAGGCTCGCGGGGGCTGAAAATGCTTCATTTTATTGCGTCATTCTTGGCGCAGACTTTTTTGGCGCAAAAAATTTCTTGTCATTTCCGGCGTCATGCTTGTCGCCGGAAGTTGATCGTGTTTGCGCCTTTTTTTTTACGTTTTGCGCCAAAAATGTCGGTGTCACCGGATGTGGCGTCATTCTTGGCGCCAAAAGCATTTTAGGCGCCAATAATTTGGGCGTCTTTTTTGGCGCTAAAAAATGTGGGCGTCATTTTTTCCTCCACCTTTTTTTCACATTATTTAAGTCTCATTTTTCATTTGCTTCTGGTTGCTAGAGGCTTGTTCATTGGCATTTTTTCCCATTCCTGAAACTGTCTTTTAAGGAATTTGATAGATTTTGCTTTATATGTTGTTTTTTCTCTTACATATTGCAAGATGTCTCAGATTGACCCTGGATCAGAAGCTACTTCTGGAAAACGCTGCCTGATGCTGGTTCCACCAAAGTTAAGTGTATTTGCTGTAAACTTGTGGTAACTGTTCCTCCGGCTGTAGTTTGTGATGAATGTCATGATAAACTTGCTAATGCAGATAGTATTTCCATTAGTAATATTCCATTACCTGTTGCTGTTCCATCAACATCTAATACTCAGGATGTTCCTGTTAATATAAGAGATTTTGTTTCTAAATCTATTAGGAAGGCTATGTCTGTTATTCCTCCTTCCAGTAAACGTAAAAGGTCTTTTAAAACTTCACATTTTTCAGATTAGTTTTTTAATGAACATCATCATTCTGATTTGTCTGTTTCTGATGATGATTTTTCTGGTTCAGAGGATTCTGTCTCATATATTGACACTGATAAATCTTCATATTTATTTAAAATGGAATTTATTCGTTCTTTACTTAAAGAAGTTTTAATCGCATTAGAGATGGAGGAATCTAGTCCTCTTGATACTAAATCTACTAAGCTTTAAATTCGTTTTTTAAACCTCATTTAGTTATTCCAGAAGTAATTTCTAGGGAATGGAATAACCTGGGTAATTCTTTTACTCCTTCTAAAAGGTTTAAGAAATTATATCCTGTGCCATCTGACAGATTAGAGTTTTGGGACAAACCCCTAAAGTTGATGGGGCTATCTCTACTCTTGCTAAACATACTACTATTCCTACGGTAGATAGTACTTCCTTTAAGGATCCTTTAGATAGGAAGATTGAATCCTTTCTAAGGAAAGCGTATTTCTCCTGTTAAGTGTAGTCAGTCCACGGGTCATCCATTACTTATGGGATATTAACTCCTCCCCAACAGGAAGTGCAAGAGGATCACCCAAGCAGAGCTGCTATATAGCTCCTCCCCTCTACGTCACACCCAGTCATTCTCTTGCACCCAACTAATAGATAGGATGTGTGAGAGGACTGTGGTGATTAAACTTAGTTTTTATATCTTCAATCAAAAGTTTGTTATTTTAAACGGCACCGGAGTGTGTTGTTTTCTTCTCAGGCAGCATTTGAAGAAGAATCTACCTGAGTTTTGTGTATGATCTTAGCGGACGTAACTAAGATCCATTTGCTGTTCTCGGCCATTCTGAGGAGTGAGGTAACTTCAGAACAGGGGACAGCGGGCAGGTTCACCTGCAAAGAGGTATGTTGCAGTATATTATTTTCTAAGGAATGGAATTGACTGAGAAAATACTGCTAATACCGATATAATGTAAGTACAGCCTTAAATGCAGTAGTAGCAACTGGTATCAGGCTGATATGTATATATGTTTACACTTAAGTATTTCTGGGGAATGGCACTTCACTGGGAAAATACTGTATGCATATAACTTTTAGCCTAACTTGCAGTGTGAGCGACTAGCAGCAGGCTTTTAATGACATTTCATAAATTAGATTTTAAACGTTTGCTGGCATGTTAAATCGTTTAATTATCTGAGGTACTTGGTGTAAAATTGTTTTGGGCGTTATTTTCCACATGGCTGTCATTTGTTTTGAATTAAAACAGTTTACTGAGCTTCCCTCACTGTTGTATTGTGAGTGGGAGGGGCCTATTTTGGCGCTTTTACTACGCATTAGAAATTCAGTCACAGTCTGCCTTCTTCTCCCTGCATGATCCAGGACGTCTCTACAGAGCTCAGGGGTCTTCAAAACTAGTTTTGAGGGAGGTAATCACTCACAGCAGACCTGTGAGACTGTGCTTTGACTGTGATAAAAACGATTATATTTTCAATTGTTATCCGTTTTTTCTGATATTAAGGGTTAATCATCCATTGCTAATGAGTGCAATCCTTTGCTAAATTTATGCATTTACTGTGAAAATTTGGTTTCTATAACTAATCCGGTTCATTGTTATTCAACTGTGACAGTTTTTGTGTGCTTCTTAAAGGCACAGTAACGTTTTGCATATTGCTTGTAAATTCAGTTGAAAGGTATTTCCAAGCTTGCTAGTCTAATTGCTAGTTTGTTTAAACATGTCTGACACAGAGGAATGTCTTTGTGCAATATGTTCAAAAGCCAAGGTGGAGCCCAATAGAAATTTATGTACTAATTGCATTGATGCTACTTTAAATAAAAGCCAATCTGTACATGTTAAGCAACATTCACCAGACAACGAGGGGGAAGTTATGCCGACTAACTTGCCTCACGTGTCAGTACCTGCATCTCCCGCTCAGGAGGTGCGTGATATTGTAACGCCAAGTACATCAGGGCGGCCATTGCAAATCACTTTACAAGACATGGCTAATGTTATGACTGAAGTTTTGTCTAAATTGCCAGAACTTAGGGGTAAACGAGATCACTCTGGGGTGAGAACAGAGTGCGCTGATAATGCTAGGGCCATGTCTGATACTGCGTCACAATTTGCAGAACATGAGGACGGAGAGCTTCATTCTGCGGGTGACGGATCTGATCCAAATAAACTGGATTCAGTCATTTCAAATTTTAAGTTTAAGCTGGAAAACCTCCGTGTATTACTAGGGGAGGTGTTAGCGGCTCTGAATGATTGTAACACAGTTGCAATCCCAGAGAAAATGTGTAGGTTGGATAAATATTTTGCGGTACCGACGAGTACTGACGTTTTTCCTATACCTAAGAGACTTACTGAAATTGTTACTAAGGAGTGGGATAGACCCGGTGTGCCTTTCTCACCCCCTCCTATATTCAGAAAAATGTTTCCAATGGACGCCACCACACGGGACTTATGGCAAACGGTCCCTAAGGTGGAGGGAGCAGTTTCTACTTTAGCTAAGCGTACCACTATCCCGGTGGAGGATAGCTGTGCCTTTTCAGATCCAATGGATAAAAAGTTAGAGGGTTACCTTAAGAAAATGTTTGTTCAACAAGGTTTTATAATGCAACCCCTTGCATGCATTGCGCCTGTCACGGCTGCGGCAGCATTTTGGTTTGAGTCTCTGGAAGAGACCCTTGACTCAGCTCCATTAGATGAGATTACACACAAGCTTAAAACCCTTAAGCTAGCTAATTCATTTATTTCTGATGCCGTAGTACATTTAACTAAACTTACGGCTAAGAATTCCGGATTCGCCATTCAGGCGCGCAGAGCGCTGTGGCTAAAATCCTGGTCAGCTGATGTAACTTCTAAATCTAAATTACTTAACATACCTTTCAAGGGGCAGACATTATTCGGGCCCGGTTTGAAAGAAATTATCGCTGATATTACGGGAGGTAAAGGCCATGCCCTGCCTCAAGACAGAGCCAAACCAAGGGCTAGACAGTCTAATTTTCGTGCCTTTCGTAACTTCAAGGCAGGAGCAGCATCAACTTCCTCTGCTCCAAAACAGGAAGGAGCTGTTGCTCGCTACAGACAAGGCTGGAAACCTAACCAGACCTGGAACAAGGGCAAGCAGGCCAGAAAACCTGCTGCTGCCCCTCAGACAGCATGAAGTGAGGGCCCCCGATCCGGAAACGGATCTAGTGGGGGGCAGACTCTCTCTCTTCGCCCAGGCTTGGGCAAGAGATGTCCAGGATCCCTGGGCGTTGGAGATCATATCTCAGGGATATCTTCTGGACTTCAAAGCTTCTCCTCCACAAGGGAGATTTCACCTTTCAAGGTTGTCAACAAACCAGATAAAGAAAGAGGCATTTCTACGCTGTGTACAAGACCTTTTACTAATGGGAGTGATCCACCCAGTTCCGCGGTCGGAACACGGACAATGGTTTTACTCAAATCTGTTTGTGGTTCCCAAAAAAGAGGGAACCTTCAGACCAATATTGGATTTAAAGATCCTAAACAAATTCCTAAGAGTTCCATCGTTCAAAATGGAAACTATTCGGACAATCTTACCCATGATCCAAAGAGGTCAGTACATGACCACAGTGGATTTAAAGGATGCCTACCTTCACATACCGATTCACAAAGAACATTACCGGTATCTAAGGTTTGCCTTCCTAGACAGGCATTACCAGTTTGTAGCTCTTCCCTTCGGGTTGGCTACGGCTCCAAGAATCTTTACAAAGGTTCTGGGCTCTCTTCTGGCGGTACTAAGACCGCGAGGAATTTCGGTAGCTCCGTACCTAGACGACATTCTGATACAAGCGTCAAGCTTCCAAACTGCCAAGTCTCATACAGAGTTAGTACTGGCATTTCTAAGGTCGCATGGGTGGAAAGTAAACGAGGAGAAGAGTTCTCTCTTACCACTCACAAGAGTTCCCTTCTTGGGGACTCTTATAGATTCTGTAGAAATGAAAATTTACCTGACAGAGGACAGGTTAACAAAACTTCTAAATGCTTGCCGTGTCCTTCATTCCATTCAACACCCGTCAGTGGCTCAATGCATGGAGGTAATCGGCTTAATGGTAGCGGCAATGGACATAGTTCCTTTTGCACGCCTGCATCTCAGACCACTGCAATTGTGCATGCTAAGTCAGTGGAATGGGGATTACTCAGATTTGTCCCCTATGCTGAATCTGGATCAAGAGACCAGAGATTCTCTTCTATGGTGGCATTCTCGGCCACATCTGTCCAGGGGGATGCCCTTCAGCAGGCCAGACTGGACAATTGTAACAACAGACGCCAGCCTACTAGGTTGGGGCGCTGTCTGGGATTCCCTGAAGGCTCAGGGATCATGGACTCAAGAGGAGAGTCTCCTTCCAATAAACATTCTGGAATTGAGAGCAGTTCTCAATGCCCTTCTGGCTTGGCCTCAGTTAGCAACTCTGAGGTTCATCAGGTTTCAGTCGGACAACATCACGACTGTGGCTTACATCAACCATCAGGGAGGGACAAGGAGTTCCCTAGCGATGATGGAAGTATCAAAGATAATTCGCTGGGTAGAGTCTCACTCTTGCCACCTGTCAGCGATCCACATCCCAGGCGTGGAGAACTGGGAGGCGGATTTCCTAAGTCGCCAGACTTTTCATCCGGGGGAGTGGGAACTTCATCCGGAGGTCTTTGCCCAAATACTTCGACGTTGGGGCAAACCAGATATGGATCTCATGGCGTCTCGCCAGAACGCCAAGCTTCCTTGTTACGGGTCCAGGTCCAGGGACCCGGGAGCGGTCCTGATAGATGCTTTGACAGCACCTTGGACCTTCAGGATGGCTTATGTGTTTCCACCCTTCCCGATGCTTCCTCGTTTGATTGCCAGGATCAAACAGGAGAAAGCATCAGTGATTCTAATAGTGCCTGCGTGGCCACGCAGGACCTGGTATGCAGATCTAGTGGACATGTCATCCTGTCCACCTTGGTCTCTGCCTCTGAGACAGGACATTCTAATTCAGGGTCCTTTCAAACATCAAAATCTAATTTCTCTGAAGCTGACTGCATGGAAATTGAACGCTTGATTTTATCAAAGCGTGGATTTTCGGAGTCAGTAATTGATACCTTAATACAGGCTAGGAAACCTGTTACCAGGAAAATTTACCATAAGATATGGCGTAAATACTTACACTGGTGCGAATCCAAGAGTTACTCATGGAGTAAGGTTAGGATTCCTAGGATATTGTCTTTTCTACAAGAAGGTTTAGAAAAGGGTTTATCTGCAAGTTCTTTAAAGGGACAGATCTCAGCTCTGTCCATCCTTTTACACAAACGTCTGTCAGAAGTTCCAGACGTTCAGGCTTTTTGTCAGGCTTTGGCTAGGATTAAGCCTGTGTTTAAGACTGTAGCTCCACCGTGGAGCTTAAACTTAGTTCTTAACGTTTTACAGGGTGTTCCGTTTGAACCCCTTCATTCCATTGATATCAAGCTGTTATCTTGGAAAGTTCTGTTTTTAATGGCTATTTCCTCGGCTCGTAGAGTCTCTGAGTTATCAGCCTTATATTGTGATTCTCCTTATCTGATTTTTCATTCAGATAAGGTAGTTCTGCGTACTAAACCTGGGTTCTTACCTAAGGTAGTCACTAACAAGAATATCAATCAAGAGATTGTTGTTCCATCATTTTGCCCTAACCCTTCTTCAAAGAAGGAACGACTTCTGCACAATCTAGACGTAGTCCGTGCCCTCAAATTTTATTTACAGGCAACTAAAGATTTTCGCCAAACTTCTTCCCTGTTTGTTGTTTATTCTGGACAGAGGAGAGGTCAAAAAGCATCTGCTACCTCTCTCTCTTTTTGGCTTCGTAGCATAATACGTTTAGCCTATGAGACTGCTGGACAGCAACCTCCTGAAAGGATTACAGCTCATTCTACTAGAGCTGTGGCTTCCACTTGGGCCTTTAAGAATGAGGCCTCTGTTGAACAGATTTGCAAGGCTGCAACTTGGTCTTCTCTTCATACTTTTTCCAAATTTTACAAATTTGACACTTTTGCTTCTTCGGAGGTTGTTTTTGGGAGAAAGGTTCTTCAGGCAGTGGTTCCTTCCGTATAAAGATCCTGCCTGTCCCTCCCGTCATCCGTGTACTTTAGCTTTGGTATTGGTATCCCATAAGTAATGGATGACCCGTGGACTGACTACACTTAACAGGAGAAAACATAATTTATGCTTACCTGATAAATTCCTTTCTCCTGTAGTGTAGTCAGTCCACGGCCCGCCCTGTTTTTTTATGGCAGGTCTAAATTTTAAATTATACTCCAGTCACCACTGCACCCTATAGTTTCTCCTTTCTCGTTTGGTTTTCGGTCGAATGACTGGGTGTGACGTAGAGGGGAGGAGCTATATAGCAGCTCTGCTTGGGTGATCCTCTTGCACTTCCTGTTGGGGAGGAGTTAATATCCCATAAGTAATGGATGACCCATGGACTGACTACACTACAGGAGAAAGGAATTTATCAGGTAAGCATAAATTATGTTTTATGTTCAGGTAATCTTCTTAGGCCTGCTATTTCTTTGGCTGATGTTGCGGCAGCTTCCACTTTTTGGTTGGAGGCTTTGGCACAACAAGTGTCAGATCATAATACTCATAGCATTGTTAAACTTCTTCAACATGCTAATAACTTTATTTGTGATGCCATCTTTGATATCATTAGGGTTGATGTCAGGTATATGTCTTTAGCTATTTTAGCTAGAAGAGCTTTATGGCTTAAAACTTGGAATGCAGATATGTCTTCTAAGTCAACTTTGCTTTCCCTTTCTTTCCAAGGTAATAAATTGTTTGGTTCCCAGTTGGATTCTATTATTTCAACTGTTACTGGGGGGAAAGGGACTTTTTTACCTCAGGATAAAAAATCTAAAGGTAAATATAGGGCTGCTAATCGTTTTCATTCCTTTCATCAGAATAAGGAACAAAAGCCTGATCCTTCCCCTAAGGGAACGGTTTCTGTTTGGAAACCATCTCCAGTCTGGAATAAATCCAAGCCTTTCAGAAAGCCAAAGCCAGCTCCCAAGTCCACATGAAGGTGCGGCCCTCAATCCAGCACAGCTGGTAGGGGGCAGATTACGTTTTTTCAAAGAAATTTGGATCAATTCGATTCACAGTCTTTGGATTCAGAACATTGTTTCACAAGGGTACAGAATAGGTTTCAAGGTAAGGCCTCCTGCAAGAAGATTTTTTCTTTCTCGCATTCCAATAAACCCAGTGAAGGCTCAAGCATTTCTGAAATGTGTTTCAGATCTAGAGTTGGCTGGAGTAATTGTGCCAGTTCCAGTTCTAGAACAGGGTCTGGGGTTTTACTCAAATCTTTTCATTGTACCAAAGAAGGAGAATTCCTTCAGACCAGTTCTGGATTTAAAAATATTGAATCGTTATGTAAGGATACCAATATTCAAAATGGTAACTATAAGGACTATTCTGCCTTTTGTTCAGCAAGGGCATTATATGTCCACAATAGATTTACAAGATGCATATCTGCATATTCCGATTCATCCAGATCATTTTCAGTTTCTGAGATTCTCTTTTCTAGACAAGCATTACCAGTTTGTGGCTCTGCCGTTCGGCCTAGCAACAGCTCCAATGATTTTTTCAAAGGTTCTCGGTGCCCTTCTATCTGTAATCAGAGAACAGGGTATTGTGGTATTTCCTTATTTGGACGATATCTTGGTACTTGCTCAGTCTTCACATTTAGCAGAATTTCATACGAATCGACTTCATTAGAGTTCATTGATTCCTCAGACAAGGGTAACTTTTTTAGGTTTCCAAATAGATTCAGTGTCCATGACTGTCTCTGACGGACAAGAGACGTCTGAAATTGGTTTCAGCTTGTCGAAACCTTCAGTCTCAATCATTCCCTTCGGTAGCCTTATGCATGGAAATTCTAGGTCTTATGACTGCTGCATCGGACGCGATCCCCTTTGCTCGTTTTCACATGCGACCTCTTCAGCTTTGTATGCTGAACCAGTGGTGCAGGGATTATACGAAGATATCACAGTTAATATATTTAAATCCGATTGTACGACACTCTCTGACATGGTGGACAGATCACCATCGTTTAGTTCAAGGGGCTTCTTTTGTTCTTCCAACCTGGACTGTGATCTCAACAGATGCGAGTCTGACAGGTTGGGGAGCTGTATGGGGGTCTCTGACAGCGCAGGGGGTTTGGGAATCTCAGGAGTCGAGATTACCAATCAACATTTTGGAACTCCATACGATTTTCAGAGCTCTTCAGTCGTGGCCTCTTCTGAAGAGAGAATCGTTCATTTGTTTTCAGACGGACAATGTCACAACCGTGGCATATGTCAATCATCAAGGGGGGACTCACAGTCCTCTGGCTATAAAAGAAGTATCTCGGATACTTGTATGGGCGGAATCCAGCTCCTGTCTAATTTCTGCGGTTCACATCCCAGGTATAGACAATTGGGAAGCGGATTATCTCAGTCGCCAGACGTTACATCCGGGCGAATGGTCTCTTCACCCAGAGGTATTTCTTCAGATTGTTCAAATCTGGGGTCTTCCAGAAATAGATCTGATGGCCTCTCATCTAAACAAGAAACTTCCCAGGTATCTGTCCAGATCCAGGGATCCTCAGGCGGAGGCAATGGATGCATTGTCACTTCCTTGGAAGTATCATCCTGCCTATATCTTTCCGCCTCTAGTTCTTCTTCCAAGAGTGATCTCCAAGATTCTAAAAGAGCGTTCGTTTGTTCTGCTGGTGGCTCCAGCATGGCCTCACAGGTTTTGGTATGTGGATCTTGTTCGGATGGCTACTTGCCAACCTTGGACTCTTCCATTAAGACCAGACCTTCTATCTCAAGGTCCTTTTTTCCATCAGGATCTCAAATCATTAAATTTGAAGGTATGGAGATTGAACGCTTGATTCTCAGTCATAGAGGTTTCTCTGACTCCGTAATTAATACTATGTTACAGGCTCGTAAATCTGTGTCTAGGAAGATATATTATCGAGTCTGGAAGACTTACATTTCTTGGTGTTCTTCTCATAAATTCTCTTGGCATTCTTTTAGAATTCCTAGAATTTTACAGTTTCTTCAGGATGGTCTGGATAAAGGTTTATCTGCAAGTTCTTTGAAAGGACAAATTTCTGCTCTTTCTGTGCTGTTTCACAGAAAGATTGCTAATCTTCCTGATATTCATTGTTTTCTACAGGCTTTGGTTCGTATAAAACCTGTCATTAAGTCAATCTCTCCTCCTTGGAGTTTGAATTTGGTTCTGGGGGCTTTACAAGCTCCTCCGTTTGAACCTATGCATTCTCTAGATATTAAATTACTTTCTTGGAAAGTGTTGTTCCTTTTGGCCATCTCTTCTGCTAGAAGAGTTTCTGAGTTATCTGCTCTTTCTTGTGAATCTCCTTTTCTGATTTTTCATCAGGATAAGGCGGTGTTGCGGACTTCATTTAAATTTTTTACCTAAAGTTGTGAATTCTAACAACATTAGTAGAGAAATTGTGGTTCCTTCATTGTGTCCTAATCCTAAGAATTCTAAGGAAAGATCGTTACATTCTTTGGATGTAGTTAGAGCTTTGAAATATTATGTTGAAGCTACTAAAGATTTCCGAAAGACTTCTAGTCTATTTGTTATCTTTTCCGGTTCCAGGAAAGGTCAGAAGGCCTCTGCCATTTCTTTGGCGTCTTGGTTAAAGTCTTTGATTCATCATACTTATGTTGAGTCGGGTAGAACTCTGCCTCAAAGGATTACAGCTCATTCTACTAGGTCAGTTTCTACTTCCTGGGCGTTTAGGAATGAAGCTTCGGTTGATCAGATTTGCAAAGCAGCAACTTGGTCTTCTTTGCATACTTTTACTAAATTCTACCATTTTGATGTGTTTTTTTCTTCTGAAGCAGTTTTTGGTAGAAATGTACTTCAGACAGCTGTTTCAGTTTGATTCTTCTGCTTATAATTTTGTTTTTTTCATTATAAGATTAAAACTTTTTGATTTGGGTTGTGGATTATTTTTTCAGCGGAATTGGCTGTCTTTATTTTATTTATTTTATCCCTCCCTCTCTAGTGACTCTTGCGTGGAAGTTCCACATCTTGGGTATTTTTTATCCCATACGTCACTAGCTCATGGACTCTTGCTAATTACATGAAAGAAAACATAATTTATGTAAGAACTTACCTGATAAATTCATTTCTTTCATATTAGCAAGAGTCCATGAGGCCCACCCTTTTTTGTGGTGGTTATGATTTTTTTGTATAAAGCACAATTATTCCAATTCGTTATTTTTTTTATGCTTTCACACTTTTTTCTTATCACCCCACTTCTTGGCTATTCGTTAAACTGATTTGTGGGTGTGGTGAGGGGTGTATTTATAGGCATTTTGAGGTTTGGGAAACTTTGCCCCTCCTGGTAGGAATGTATATCCCATACATCACTAGCTCATGGACTCTTGCTAATATGAAAGAAATGAATTTATCAGGTAAGTTCTTACATAAATTATGTTATTCTGGCTTTAAAAAAATTATCACCAGAAGAAATTGACAAGGGGGAAGTTATGCCGGCTAACTCTCCCCACGTGTCAGATTCTATAAATCCCGCTCAGGGGACGCCTAGTACTTCTAGTACGCACATTGCGTATACCTTGCAAGACATGGCGGCAGTTATGAATCATACCTTTACAGAGGTATTATCTAAACTGCCAGGATTGCAAGGAAAGCGAGACAGCTCTGGGAATAGAATAAATACAGAGCTCTCTGACGCTTTAGTAGCTATGTCTGATACACCTTCACATTATACTGAAGCTGAAGCAGGGGAGCTTCAATCTGTGGGTGATTTTTCTGATTCAGGGAAAATACTTCACTCTGATTCTGATATGTCTACATTTAAATTTAAGCTTGGACACCTCCGCGTATTGCTCAGGGAGGTTTTAGCAACTCTGGATGACTGTGACACTATTGTAGTCCCAGAGAAATTATGTAGATTGGATAAATACTATGCAGTACCTACTTACACTGATGTTTTTCCAATCCCTAAAAGGTTTTCTGAAATTATTACTAAGGAATGGGATAGGCCAGGTGTACCGTTCTCTACCCCTCCTGTTTTTAAGAAGATGTTTCCTGTAGACGCCGCTACGCGGGACTTATGGCAGACGGTCCCTAACGTGGAGGGAGCAGTTTCTACTCTAGCTAAGCGTACCACTATCCCTGTCGAGGACAGTTGTGCTTTTCTAGATCCAATGGACAAAAAATTAGAGCGTTATCTTAAAAAGATCTTTATTCAACAAGGGTTTATTCTCCAGCCCCTTGCATGCATTGCCCCCGTCACTGCTGCTGCGGCCTTCTGGTTTGAGTCTCTTGAAGAGGCTCTACAGGTAGAAACCCCATTGGATGATATCCTTGACAAGCTTAAAGCTCTTAAGCTAGCCAATTTTTTTCTGATGCCGTTGTTCATTTAACCAAACTAACGGCTAAGAACTCAGGTTTTGCTATTCAGGCGCGTAGGGCGCTATGGCTTAAATCCTAGTCAGCTGACGTTACTTCAAAGTCTAAGCTTCTCAACATTCCCTTCAAGGGGCAGACCCTATTCGGGCCTGGGCTGAAGGAGATCATTTCTGATATTACTGGAGGAAAAGGTCATGCCCTTCCTCAGGATAGGTCCAGCAAATTAAGGACCAAACAGCCTAATTGTCGTGCCTTTCAAAATTTCAAGAGGGGTGCAGCTTCAACTTCCTCTAATACAAAACAGGAGGGAAATTTTGCCCAGTCCAAGCCGGTCTGGAGACCTAACCAGGCTTGGAACAAAGGAAAGCAGGCCAAGAAGCCTGCTGCTGCCTCTAAGACAGCATGAAGGATCAGCCCCCGATCCGGTAACGGATCTGGTAGGGGGCAGACTTTCTCTCTTTGCCCAGGCTTGGGCAAGAGATGTCCAGGATCCCTGGGTGTTGGAAATTGTGTCTCAGGGATACCTTCTGGAATTCAAAGCTTCTTCCCCAAAAGGAAGATTTCACATCTCACAATTATCTGCAAACCAGCTAAAGAGAGAGGCATTCTTACATTGTGTTCAAGAACTCCTAGTTATGGGAGTGATCCACCCAGTTCCAAAGGAGGAACAGGGGCAAGGCTTCTATTCAAATCTGTGGTTCCCAAGAAAGAGGGAACCTTCAGACCAATCTTAGATCTCAAGATTCTAAACAAATTTCTAAGAGTTCCATCCTTCAAGATGGAGACTATTCGAACCATCCTTCCTATGATCCAGGAGGGTCAATATATGACTACCGTGGTTTTAAAGGATGCTTATCTTCACATTCCGATACACAGAGAGCATCATCGGTTTCTCAGGTTCGCCTTTCTAGACAGGCATTACCTGTTTGTGGCTCTTCCCTTTGGGTTAGCCACGGCACCAAGAATCTTTACAAAGGTTCTGGGGTCACTCTTGGCGGTCCTAAGGCCGCGGGGTATAGCAGTAGCCCCTTACCTAGACGACATTCTGATACAGGCGTCGAATTTTCAAATTGCCAAGTCCCATACGGACATTGTTCTGGCATTCCTGAGGTCTCATGGGTGGAAAGTGAACGAAGAAAAGAGTTCCCTATCCCCTCTTACAAGAGTTTCCTTCCTGGGAACTCTGATAGATTCTGTAAAAATGAAGATTTTACTGACAGAGGCCAGGTTGTCAAAACTTCTAAATTCCTGCCGTGTTCTTTATTCTACTTCTCGCCCTTCGGTGGCTCAGTGTATGGAAGTAATCGGCTTAATGGTAGCGGCAATGGACATAGTACCATTTGCCCGTCTACATCTCAGACCGCTGCAACTCTGCATGCTCAGTCAGTGGAATGGGGATTACACAGATTTGTCCCCTCTACTAAATCTGGATCAAGAGACCAGGGATTCTCTTCTCTGGTGGCTATCTCGGGTCCATCTGTCCAAGGGTATGACCTTCCGCAGGCCAGATTGGACAATAGAAACAACAGATGCCAGCCTTCTGGGTTGGGGTGCAGTCTGGAACTCCCTGAAGGCTCAGGGATCATGGACTCCGGAGGAGGCCCTCCTTCCGATAAACATTCTGGAACTAAGAGCGATATTCAACGCGCTTCAGACTTGGCCTCAGCTTTCTGCGGTCAGGTTCATCAGATTTCAGTCGGACAACATCACGACTGTAGCTTACATCAACCATCAAGGGGGAACAAGGAGTTCCCTAGCAATGTTGGAGGTTTCAAAGATAATTCTATGGGCAGAGTTTCACTCTTGCCATCTATCAGCTATCCATATCCCAGGAGTAGAGAACTGGGAGGCGGATTTTCTAAGTCGACAGACTTTTCATCCGGGGGAGTGGGAGCTCCATCCGGAGGTATTTGCACAGTTGATTCAACTTTGGGGCAAACCAGAACTTGATCTCATGGCGTCTCGTCAGAACGCAAAGCTTCCTCGTTACGGATCCAGGTCCAGGGATCCCAAGGCAGCACTGATAGATGCTCTAGCAGCGCCTTGGTCCTTCAACCTAGCTTATATGTTTCCACCATTTCCTCTGCTCCCTCGTCTGATTGCCAAGATCAAACAGGAGAGAGCATCTGTGATTTTGATAGCACCTGCATGGCCACGCAGGACTTGGTATGCAGATCTGGTGAACATGTCATCCTTTCCACCATGGACTCTGCCGCTGAGACAGGACCTTCTACTTCAGGGTCCTTTCAACCATCCAAATCTAATTTCTCTGCGTCTGACTGCTTGGAGATTGAACGCTTGATTTTATCAAAGCGTGGTTTCTCCGAGTCGGTCATTGATACCTTAATACAGGCATGAAAGCCTGTCACCAGGAAAATTTATCATAAGATATGGTATAAATATCTTCATTGGTGTGAATCCAAGGGTTACTCATGGAGTAAGGTCAGGTTTCCTAAGATATTATCCTTTCTCCAAGAAGGATTGGAGAATGGTTTGTCAGCTAGTTCCTTAAAGGGACAGATTTCTACTCTGTCCTGTCGCACAAACGTCTGGCTGAGGTTCCAGATGTTCAGGCATTTTGTCAGGCTCTGGTTAGAATCAAGCCTGAGTTTAAACCTGTTGCTCCACCATGGAGTTTAAATTTAGTTCTTAAGGTTCTTCAAGGGGTTCCGTTTGAACCTTTGCATTCCATAGATATTAAGCTCTTATCTTGGAAAGTTCTGTTTTTAGTAGCTATCTCCTCGGCTCGCAGAGTTTCGGAGTTATCTGCTTTACAATGTGATTCCCCTTATCTCATTTTCCATGCAGATAAGGTAGTGTTACGTACCAAACCTGGGTTTCTACCTAAGGTGGTATCCAATAAAAATATCAATCAGGAGATTGTTGTACCGTCACTGTGTCCTAATCCTTCTTCTAAGAAGGAACGTCTTTTACACAATCTTGACGTGGTTCGTGCTTTAAAGTTTTATTTACAAACTACTAAAGATTTTCGTCAATCATCTGCATTGTTTGTTGTCTATTCTGGACAGAGGAGAGGCCAAAAGGCTTCGGCAACTTCTCTTTCTTTTTGGCTAAGGAGTATAATACGCTTAGCTTATGAGACTGCTGGCCAGCAGCCTCCTGAAAGAATTACAGCTCATTCTACTAGAGCGGTAGCTTCCACATGGGCTTTTAAGAATGAGGCTTCTGTTGAACAGATTTGTAAGGCGGCGACTTGGTCTTCGCTTCATACTTTTTCTAAATTCTATAAATTTGATACTTTTGCTTCTTCTGAGACTATTTTTGGGAGAAAGGTCTTACAGGCAGTGGTGCCTTCCGTTTAAGCGCCTGCCTTGTCCCTCCCTTCATCCGTGTCCTATAGCTTTGGTATTGGTATCCCACAAGTAATGGATGATCCGTGGACTGGATACACCTTACAAGAGAAAACACAATTTATGCTTACCTGATAAATTTATTTCTCTTGTGGTGTATCCAGTCCACGGCCCGCCCTGTCATTTTAATTCAGGTGTTTTTTATTTTTAAACTACAGTCACCACTGCACCCTATAGTTTCTCCTTGCTTGTCTTCGGTCGAATGACTGGGGGTGGGCAGTTAGGGGAGGAGCTATATAGACTGCTCTGCTGTGGGTGTCCTCTTGCAGCTTCCTGTTGGGAAGGAGAATATCCCACAAGTAATGGATGATCCGTGGACTGGATACACCACAAGAGAAATAAATTTATCAGGTAAGCATAAATTGTGTTTTTATTTATCTTGTGACATTATCCCTTCCCAAAATTCTCTTTTTTTATCCCTTTAAGGTAAATGTCATCACTCTTATAGCCATCTGTGGCACTAGGTCTGACGTTCAAAACCTCTCTGCTTTCAATAGTGAAATTCTCAACAGGCCGATTTTGCTATTCTTCTCCAAGGGGTGTTCCCTGTATTGCTGTAGGAGAAACAAGCCCAGTGCAATATAACATTGCATGACACAACATTCCTGCTGCATTTACACTTTGTGCTTTCTACTTTATATCACTTTGCACTTCAGATTAAATGTTATTACATTTAAACTTTGCATTTTCTATTTTGTATTTTATTTTGTATACAGCAGTGTATTTAGGATTGTGATTTTACAAATTCTGATTATGTCTTCAAACTTTCTGTGTAACTTGAAAAAATTAGTTACATATTTTGTATATTTATGTGTATATTTTACAAATTACATTGCACTTTGCATTTCTTCTATTTAAATTAAAACTGAAAAACTACCAGCTTCAGTTTCCCAGAGAGCTTCATTATTTTCTATGGTCAAGATAATCAAAGATTCTCTGGTTTGGAAATAAATTATATTGCAGACTTCAAAGGGCAGAACTCACTGAATTTTCTAAGAGAAAGGGAGGAACCTGGAAGTCCCAGAGAGATAAGAGATGACTTCCATAGAAAGCAATGATGCTCTCTAGGATACAAAATTTCACACAGGAGAAAGTTACTGGATAACCCCTGGGGCTGATATAAAGGCTCAGTTTGCATCAATTACAAATTAAACTGACATTTTTCACTACAATTTAAATTGCTTGTGTCTATATTTTAGTATATATTACTTTTCTGTTAGTTAAAATAAGTGTATTGTGAATTTACAGCTAGCAAGAAAAATCAGTGAGACCAGGTTGTTTAAAATGCTTACAAATTTTCAAAAGACTTGTGAGAGTTTTAGACATACCCTGGGATCTCCCCTAATAAGCCCATGGAACTGCCCTGTCTCTCCCACTTTCTGAAACTGTCAGTTTTAATTTAGAATTGAGCAAATACAAAGTGCAATATAATTAAGAGACAGTAAACACCTTGTAATTACAATACATTTCTGTTGTCTTGCTGCAGAATAACACATAAGCCAAGTCTTGGTTGCTTCTATTGTTTTTTAATAGCCAAACTCCACCCCCCACTTGCCTTATTTATATCCAATCTGGGTTTGAGTCTGCAGACAACAAGGCTAGCTTCAGTCATAATGTTAGTATAAAGTGCATTTTTTGCAGTTGCTATCAGGTAAAGTCAAGTAGGTACATATATGTAGCAGGGTTAGCCACAAGAAGTCTGCAGTGTGCATTTCCAGCTCTGGGACTACATGAAATTACATGAGAAGGTCCAAAATAAATAATGAAAATTTATTGCATAGGTGTTTTATTGTGCATAACTAACTATTTTATATAAAAATCTCAGTGTTTACTTTATATAAGGTCTTTTCATAGTCAGAAGGCAGGGCTTCTCAAGCACACTCACACTCGCACACTCTCACACAGGCTCTCTAATGTCTTTCTTTCATGTAATTGGCAAGAGTCCATGAGCTAGTGACGTATGGGCTATACAATCCTAACAGGAGGGGCAAAGTTTACCAAACCTCAAAATGCCTATAAATACACCCCTCACCACACCAATTCAGTTTTACAAACTTTGCCTCCTATGGAGGTGGTGAAGTAAGTTTGTGCTAAGATTTCTACGTTGATATGCGCTTCTCAGCATTTTGAAGCCCAATTCCTCTCAGAGTACAGTGAATGTCAGAGGGATGTGAAGGGAGTATCACCTATTGACTGCAATGGTTTGCCTCATGGGGATCTATTTCATAGGTTCTCTGTTATCGGTCGTAGAGATTCATCTCCTACCTCCCTTTTCAGATTGACGATATGCTCCCATATTCCATTAACTCTACTGATAACCGTTTCAATACTGGTTTGGCTATCTGCTATATGAGGATGGGTGTCTTTTGGTAAGTATGTTTTCATTACTTAATACACTCTCAGCTATGGTTTGGCACTTTGTTTTTATATAAAGTTCTAAATATATGCATTGTACTTATATTTGCCATGATTCAGGTTTTCAGTATATTTCCTTTTTGCAGACTGTCAGTTTCATATCTGGGAAATGCATTGTTTAGGAAAATGTATTTCTTACCTGGAGTTTAGTCTCTTTTTTCAAATTGACTGTCTTTTAAATTCGTGGGCAGAATTAGGCTCGCGAGGGCGCAAAATGCCAAAGTTTATTGCGTCATTCTTGGCGCAAGATTTTTTTTGGCACGAAGTTACGTTCGTTGACACAAATTCGTAATTTCCGGCGTCTCGGTTGACGCCGAGTCTTTCACAAGGTTGCGTCATCTGTGATGGGAGTGTGTCATTTCCGGACATTTTTGGCGCCAAAAAATAGTTTTCTGTTTGTGTTGTGCGTCATACTTGGCGCCAAATATTTTCATTATTTAAGACCCCATTCATATATGCCTCTTGCCTTTTTCTCTTACATTTGCAAGATGTCTCAATCTGATCCTGTCTCAGAAATCACTGTTGGAACCCTACTGCCTGATAACAGTTCTACCAAAGCTAAGTGCATTTGTTGTAAGTTTGTGGAGGTTATACCTCCAGCTGTGGTTTGTAATAGTTGTCATGATAAACTTTTACATGTAGAGAATGTATCCATCAGTAGTAGTTCATTACCTGTTGCTGTTCCCTCAACATCTAATGCACAAGATATACCTGTAAATTTAAAAGAAGTTATTTCTGATTCTATTCAGAAGGCTTTGTCTGCCATCCCGCCTTCTAATAAACGTAAAAGGTCTTTTAAAACTTCTCATAAAGTTGATGAAATTTCAAATGACCGGCAACATGCTGAATTATCCTGCTCTGATGAGGATCTATCTGGTTCAGGAGATCCTACCTCAGATATTGACACCGACAAATCTTATTTATTTAAAATGGAGTATATTCGTTCTTTGTTAAAAGAAGTGTTGATTACTTTGGAAATGGAGGAAACTAGTCCTCTTGATATTAAAACTAGTAAACGTTTAAATTCTGTTTATAAACCTCCTGTGGTTACTCCAGAGGTTTTTCCAGTTCCTGATACTATTTCTGATATGATTTCTAAGGAATGGAATAGGCCTGGTGGTACTTTAATTCCTTCTTCAAGCAGTTACTTTAGAGTTTTGGGAAAAGATCACCAAAGTTGATGGGGCTATCTCTACTCTTGTTAAACGTACTACTATTCCTATGGAAGATAGTACTTCTTTTAAAGATCCTTTAGATAGGAAACTTGAATCTTATCTAAGGAAAGCCTATTTATATTCAGGTCATCTTCTCAGGCCTGCAATTTCTTTGGCTGATGTTGCAGCTGCTTCAACTTTTTGGTTGGAGACTTTAGCTCAACAGGTATTGGATCCTGAATTGTCTAGCATTGTTAACTTGATTCAATATGCTAATAATTTTTTCTTTCATGTAATTAGCAAGAGTCCATGAGCTAGTGACGTATGGGATATACATTCCTACCAGGAGGGGCAAAGTTTCCCAAACCTCAAAAATGCCTATAAATACACCCCTCACCACACCCACAATTCATTTTTACAAACTTTGCCTCCTATGGAGGTGGTGAAGTAAGTTTGTGCTAGATTCTACATTGATATGCGCTCCGCAGCAGGTTGGAGCCCGGTTTTCCTCTCAGCGTGCAGTGAATGTCAGAGGGATGTGAGGAGAGTATTGCCTATTTTGAATGCAGTGATCTCCTTCTACGGGGTCTATTTCATAGGTTCTCTGTTATCGGTCGTAGAGATTCATCTCTTACCTCCCTTTTCAGATCGACGATATACTCTTATTTATATACCATTACCTCTGCTGATTCTCGTTTCAGTACTGGTTTGGCTTTCTACAAACATGTAGATGAGTGTCCTGGGGTAAGTAAGTCTTATTTTCTGTGACACTCTAAGCTATGGTTGGGCACTTTGTTTATAAAGTTCTAAATATATGTATTCAAACATTTATTTGCCTTGACTCAGGATGTTCAACATTCCTTATTTTCAGACAGTCAGTTTCATATTTGGGATAATGCATTTGAATCAATTATTTCTTTCATGTAATTAGCAAGAGTCCATGAGCTAGTGACGTATGGGATATACATTCCTACCAGGAGGGGCAAAGTTTCCCAAACCTTAAAATGCCTATAAATACACCCCTCACCACACCCACAATTCAGTTTTACAAACTTTGCCTCCGATGGAGGTGGTGAAGTAAGTTTGTGCTAGATTCTACGTTGATATGCGCTCCGCAGCAAGTTGGAGCCCGGTTTTCCTCTCAGCGTGCAGTGAATGTCAGAGGGATGTGAGGAGAGTATTGCCTATTTGAATGCAGTGATCTCCTTCTAAGGGGTCTATTTCATAGGTTCTCTGTTATCGGTCGTAGAGATTCATCTCTTACCTCCCTTTTCAGATCGACGATATACTCTTATATATACCATTACCTCTGCTGATTCTCGTTTCAGTACTGGTTTGGCTATCTGCTATATGTAGATGAGTGTCCTGGGGTAAGTAAGTCTTATTTTCTGTGACACTCCTAGCTATGGTTGGGCACTTTGTTTATAAAGTTCTAAATATATGTATTCAAACATTTATTTGCCTTGACTCAGAATGTTCAACTTTCCTTATTTTTCAGACAGTCAGTTTCATATTTGGGATAATGCATTTTAATTTAACATTTTTTACCTTAAAATTTGACTTTTTCCCTGTGGGCTGTTAGGCTCGCGGGGGCTGAAAATGCTTCATTTTATTGCGTCATTCTTGGCGCGGACTTTTTTGGCGCAAAAATTCTATTTCCGTTTCCGGCGTCATACGTGTCGCCGGAAGTTGCGTCATTCTTTGACGTTATTTTGCGCCAAAAATGTCGGCGTTCCGGATGTGGCGTCATTTTTGGCGCCAAAAAGCATTTAGGCGCCAAATAATTTGGGCGTCTTATTTGGCGCGAAAAAATATGGGCGTCACTTTTGTCTCCACATTATTTAAGTCTCATTTTTTATTGCTTCTGGTTGCTAGAAGCTTGTTCTTTGGCATTTTTTCCCATTCCTGAAACTGTCATTTAAGGAATTTGATCAATTTTGCTTTATATGTTGTTTTTTTTTTCTTTTACATATTGCAAGATGTTCCACGTTGCAACTGAGTCAGAAGTTACTTCAGGAAAGTCACTGCACAGTGCTGGAGCTACCAAGCTAAGTGTATCTGCTATAAACTTTTGGTATCTGTTTCTCCAGCTGTTATTTGTATTGCATGTCATGTCAAACTTATTAATGCAGATAAAATTTCCTTTAGTACTGTTACATTACCTGTTGCTGTTCCGTCAACATCTAATTTTCAGAGTGTTCCTGATAACATAAGAGATTTTATTTTTTAAATCCATTAAGAAGGCTATGTCTGTTATTTCTCCTTCTAGTATACATAAAAGTCTTTTAAAACTTCTCTTTTTTCAGATGAATTTTTAAATGAACATCATCATTCTGATACTGATAATGGTTCTTCTGGTTCAGAGGTTTCTGTCTCAGAGGTTGATGCTGATAAATCTTTGTATTTGTTCAAGATGGAATTTATTCGTTCTTTACTTAAAGAAGTGTTATTTGCATTAGAAATAGAGGATTCTGGTCCTCTTGATTCTAAATGTAAACGTTTAAATAAGGTTTTTAAATCTCCTGTAGTTATTCCAGAAGTGTTTTATCTCCCTGATGCTATTTCTGAA
Source organism: Bombina bombina (assembly GCF_027579735.1). Taxonomy (NCBI): domain Eukaryota; kingdom Metazoa; phylum Chordata; class Amphibia; order Anura; family Bombinatoridae; genus Bombina; species Bombina bombina. The sequence continues at coordinate 151,673,142 of NC_069503.1, forward strand.
GTAATTTCCAGGGAATGGAATAATTTGGGTAATTTATTTACTCCTTCTAGACGTTTAAGCAAATTATATCCTGTGCCATCTGACAGATTAGAGTTTTTTGAGACAAAAATCCCTAAGGTTATGGGGCTATCTCTACTCCTGCTAATGTACTACTATTCCTACGGCAGATAGTACTTCATTTAAGGATCCTTTAGATAGGAAAATTGAATCCTTTCTAAGAAAAGCTTAATTATGTTCAGGTAATCTTCTTAGACCTGCTATATTTTTAGCGGATGTTGCTGCAGCTTCAACTTTTTGATTAGAAGCTTTAGAGCAACAAGTAACAGATCATAATTTTATAGCATTATTATTATTCTATAACATGCTAATAATTTTATTGGTGATACCATCTTTTGATATCATTAGAGTTGATGTCAGGTATATGTCTCTAGCTATTTTAGCTAGAGAAGCTTTATGGATTAAACTTGGAATGCTGACATGTCTTCTAAGTCATCTTTGCTTTCCCTTTCTTTCCAGGGTAAATAATCATTTTAGTTCCTTTCCTTACAAGGAACAAAAGCCTGATCCTTCATCCTCAGGAGCGGTATCAGTTTGGAAACTATTTCCAGTTTGGAATATATCCAAGCCTTATAGAAACCTATAGCCAGCTCCTAAGTACCTATGAAGGTGCGGCCCTTATTCCAGCTCAGCTGGTATGGGGCAGATTACGTTTTCTTCAAAGAAATTTGGATCAATTCCGTTCTTAATCTCTGGTTTCAGAAACATTGTTTCAGAAAGGTACAGAATTGGCTTCAAGTTAAGGCCTCCTGCTAAGAGATTCTTTTCTTTCCCGTGTCCCAGTTAACACAGCAAAGGCTCAGCATTTCTGTAATGTGTTTCAGATCTAGAGTTGGCTGGAGTATTTATGCCAGTTCCAGTTCTGGAACAGGGGCTGGGGTTTTATTTTATCTCTTCATTTGTACCAAAGAAGGTCAATTCCTTCAGACCAGTTCCGGATCTGTCATTATTGAATCGTTATGTTAGGATACCAACATTCAAGATGGTTACTGTAGGACTATCCTGCCTTTTGTTTAGCAAGGGCATTATATGTCTACAATAGATTTACAGGATGTGTATCTGCATATTCCGATTCATCCAGATCACTTTTAGTGTCTGAGATTCTCTTTTTAGACAAGCATTACCAGTTTTGTGGCTCTACCGTTTGGCCTAGCCTCAGTTCCAAGAATTTTTTTCAAAGGTTCTCGGTGCCCCTTTTTTCTGTAATCAGAGAATAGGGTTTTGGTATTTCCTTATTTGGACGATATCTTGGTACTTGCTCAGTCTTCTCATTTTCGAAGAATCTCATACGAATCGACTTGTGTTGTTTCTTCAATTTCATGGTTGGAGGATCAATTTACCATTCAGTTCATTGATTCCTCAGACAAGGGTAACCTTTTTAGGTTTCTAGATAAATTCAGTGTCTATGACTCTGTCCTTGTCAGACAAGAGAAGTTTAACATTGATATCAGCTTGTCAAAACCTTCAGTCACAATCATTCCCTTTGGTAGCCTTATGCATGGAAATGTTGGGTCTTAGGACTGCCGCATCAGATGCGATCTCCTTTGCTCGTTTTCACATGCGACCTCTTCAGCTCTGTATGCTGACCCAATGGTGCAGGGATTACTCAAAGATATCTCAATTAATATCTTTAAACCGATTTTACAACACTCTCTGACATGGTGGACAGATCACCATCGTTTAGTTCAGGGGGCTTCTTTGTTCTTCCGACCTGGACTATAATCTCAACAGATGCAAGTCTTACAGGTTGGGGAGCTGTGTGGGGGTATCTGACGGCACAAGGGGTTTGGGAATCTCAGGAGGTGAGATTTCCGATCAATATTTTGGAACTCCGTGCAATTTTCAGAGCTCTTCAGTCTTGGCCTCTTCTCAAGAGAGAGTTGTTAATTTGTTTTCAGATAGACAATGTCACAACTGTGGCATACATCAATCATCAAGGAGGGACTCACAGTCCTCTGGCTATGAAAGAAGTATCTCGAATTTTGGTTTGGGCGGAATCCAGCTCCTGTCTAATCTCTGCGGTTCATATCCCAGGTATGGACAATTGGAAAGCGGATTATCTCAGTCGCCAAACGTTGCATCCGGGCGAATGGTCTCTTCACCCAGAGGTATTTCTTCAGATTGTTCAAATGTGGGAACTTCCAGAAATAGATCTGATGGCTTCTCATCTAAACAAGAAACTTCCCAGGTATCTGTCCAGATCCCGGGATCCTCAGGCGGAGGCAGTGGATGCATTATCACTTCCTTGGAAGTATCATCCTGCCTATATCTTCCGCCTCTAGTTCTTCTTCCAAGAGTAATCTCCAAGATTCTGAAGGAATGCTCGTTTGTTCTGCTGGTAGCTCCGGCATGGCCTCACAGGTTTTGGTATGCGGATCTTGTCCGGATGGCCTCTTGCCAACCGTGGACTCTTCCGTTAAGACCAGACCTTTTGTCTCAAGGTCCTTTTTTCCATCAGGATCTGAAATCCTTAAATTTAAAGGTATGGAGATTGAACGCTTGATTCTTGGTCAAAGAGGTTTCTCTGACTCTGTGATTAATACTATGTTACAGGCTCGTAAAACTGTATCCAGAGAGATATATTATAGAGTCTGGAAGACTTATATTTCTTGGTGTCTTTCTCATCATTTTTCTTGGCATTCTTTTAGAATACCGAGAATATTACAGTTTCTTCAGGATGGTTTAGATAAGGGTTTGTCCGCAAGTTCCTTGAAAGGTCAAATCTCTGCTCTTTCTGTTCTTTTTCACAGACAGATTGCTATTCTTCCTGATATTCATTGTTTTGTACAAGCTTTGGTTCGTATAAAGCCTGTCATTAAGTCAATTTCTCCTCCTTGGAGTTTGAATTTGGTTCTGGGGGCTCTTCAAGCTCCTCCATTTGAACCTATGCATTCATTGGATATTAAATTACTTTCTTGGAAAGTTTTGTTCCTTTTGGCCATCTCTTCTGCCAGAAGAGTTTCTGAATTATCTGCTCTTTCTTGTGAGTCTCCTTTTCTGATTTTTCATCAGGATAAGGCGGTGTTGCGAACTTCTTTTGAATTTTTACCTAAGTTGTGAATTCCAACAACATTAGTAGAGACATTGTGGTTCCTTCATTATGTCTTAATCCTAAGAATTCTAAGGAGAAATCGTTGCATTCTTTGGATGTTATTAGAGCTTTGAAATATTATGTTGAAGCTACTAAGTCTTTCCGAAAGACTTCAAGTTTATTTGTTATCTTTTCCGGTTTTAGAAAGGCCAGAAAACTTCTGCCATTTCTTTGGCATCTTGGTTGAAATCTTTAATTCATCTTGCCTATGTTGAGTCGGGTAAGACTCCGCCTCATAGGATTACAGCTCATTCTACTAGGTCAGTTTCTACTTCCTGGGCGTTTAGGAATGAAGCTTCGGTTGATCAGATTTGCAAAGCGGCAACTTGGTCCTCTTTGCATACTTTTACCAAATTCTACCATTTTGTTGTATTTTCTTCTTCTGAAGCAGTTTTTGGTAGAAAAGTACTTCAGGCAGCGTTTTCAGTTTGAATCTTCTGCTTATGTTTTTTCATTAAACTTTATTTTGGGTGTGGATTATTTTCAGCAGGAATTGGCTGTCTTTATTTTATCCCTCCCTCTCTAGTGACTCTTGTGTGGAAAGATCCACATCTTGGATAGTCATTATCCCATACGTCACTAGCTCATGGACTCTTGCTAATTACATGAAAGAAAACATAATTTATGTAAGAACTTACCTGATAAATTCATTTCTTTCATATTAGCAAGAGTCCATGAGGCCCGCCCTTTTTTGTGGTGGTTATGATTTTTTTGTATAAAGCACAATTATTCCAATTCCTTATTTTATATGCTTTCGCACTTTTTTCTTATCACCCCACTTCTTGGCTATTCGTTAAACTGAATTGTGGGTGTGGTGAGGGGTGTATTTATAGGCATTTTAAGGTTTGGGAAACTTTGCCCCTCCTGGTAGGAATGTATATCCCATACGTCACTAGCTCATGGACTCTTGCTAATATGAAAGAAATGAATTTATCAGGTAAGTTCTTACATAAATTATGTTTTTTCTTACCTTAAAAATTTGACTTTTTTTCCCTGTGGGCTGTTAGGCTCGCGGGGGCTGAAAATGCTTCATTTTATTGCGTCATTCTTGGCGCAGACTTTTTTGGCGCAAAAAATCTTTTCTGTTTCCGGCGTCATACGTGTCGCCGGAAGTTGCGTCATTTTTTACGTTCTTTTGCGCCAAAGATGTCTGCGTTCCGAATGTGGCATCATTTTTGGCGCCAAAAAGCATTTAGGCGCCAAATAATGTGGGCGTCTTATTTGGCACTAAAAAATATGGGCGTCGCTTTTGTCTCCACATTATTTAAGTCTCATTTTTCTTTGCTTCTGGTTGCTAGAAGCTTGTTCATTGGCATTTTTTCCCATTCCTGAAACTGTCATTTAAGGAATTTGATCAATTTTGCTTTATATGTTGTTTTTTCTCTTACATATTGCAAGATGTCTCACGTTGCATCTGAGTCAGAAGATACTTCAGGAAAATCGCTGTCTGGTGCTGGATCTACCAAAGCTAAGTGTATCTGCTGTAAACTTTTGGTAGCTATTCCTCCAGCTGTTGTTTGTATTAATTGTCATGACAAACTTGTTAATGCAGATAATATTTCCTTTAGTAATGTACCATTACCTGTTGCAGTTCCATCAACATCTAATGTTCAGAATGTTCCTGTTAACATAAGAGATTTTGTTTCTGAATCCATCAAGAAGGCTATGTCTGTTATTCCTCCTTCTGGTAAACATAAAAAATCTTTTAAAACTTCTCTTTATACAGATGAATTTTTAAATGAACATCATCATTCTGATTCTGATGACTCTTCTGGTTCAGAGGATTCTGTTTCAGAGATTGATGCTGATAAATCTTCATATTTATTTAAAATGGAATTTATTCGTTCTTTACTTAAAGAAGTACTAATTGCTTTAGAAATTGAGGATTCTGGTCCTCTTGATACTAATTCTAAACGTTTAGATAAGGTCTTTAAATCTCCTGTGGTTATTCCAGAAGTTTTTCCTGTTCCTAGTGCTATTTCTGAAGTAATTTCCAGAGAATGGGATAAATTGGGTAATTCATTTACTCCTTCTAAACGTTTTAAGCAATTATATCCTGTGCCGTCTGACAGATTAGAATTTTGGGACAAAATCCCTAGAGTTGATGGGGCTATTTCTACCCTTGCTAAACGTACTACTATTCCTACGTCAGATGGTACTTCGTTTAAGGATCCTTTAGATAGGAAAATTGAATCCTTTCTAAGAAAAGCTTATCTGTGTTCAGGTAATCTTCTTAGACCTGCTATATCATTGGCTGATGTTGCTGCAGCTTCAACTTTTTGGTTGGAAACTTTAGCGCAACAAGTAACAGATCATGATTCTCATAATATTATTATTCTTCTTCAACATGCTAATAATTTTATCTGTGATGCCATTTTTGATATTATCAGAGTTGATGTCAGGTTTATGTCTCTAGCTATTTTAGCTAGAAGAGCTTTATGGCTTAAAACTTGGAATGCTGATATGGCTTCTAAATCAACTCTACTTTCCATTTCTTTCCAGGGTACCAAATTATTTGGTTCTCAGTTGGATTCTATTATCTCAACTGTTACTGGTTGGAAAGGAACTTTTTTACCACAGGATAAAAAATCTAAGGGTAAAAACAGGGCTAATAATCGTTTTCGTTCCTTTCGTTTCAACAAAGAACAAAAGCCTGATCCTTCATCCTCAGGAGCAGTTTCAGTTTGGAAACCATCTCCAGTCTGGAATAAATCCAAGCCTTCTAGAAAAGCAAAGCCAGCTTCTAAGTCCACATGAAGGTGTGGCCCTCATTCCAGCTCAGCTGGTAGGGGGCAGGTTACGTTTTTTCAAAGAAATTTGGATCAATTCTGTTCACAATCTTTGGATTCAGAACATTGTTTCAGAAGGGTACAGAATTGGTTTCAAGATAAGACCTCCTGCAAAGAGATTTTTTCTTTCCTGTGTCCCAGTAAATCCAGTGAAAGCTCAAGCATTTCTGAATTGTGTTTCAGATCTAGAGTTGGCTGGAGTAATTATGCCAGTTCCAGTTCTGGAACAGGGGATGGGGTTTTATTCAAATCTCTTCATTGTACCAAAGAAGGAGAATTCCTTCAGACCAGTTCTGGATCTAAAAATATTGAATCGTTATGTAAGGATACCAACGTTCAAAATGGTAACTGTAAGGACTATCCTGCCTTTTGTTCAGCAAGGGCATTATATGTCCACAATAGATTTACAGGATGCATATCTGCATATTCCGATTCATCCAGATCATTATCAGTTCCTGAGATTCTCTTTTCTGGACAAGCATTACCAGTTTGTGGCTCTGCCGTTTGGCCTAGCTACAGCTCCAAGAATTTTTACAAAGGTTCTCGGTGCCCTTCTGTCTGTAATCAGAGAACAGGGTATTGTGGTATTTCCTTATTTGGACGATATCTTGGTACTTGCTCAGTCTTCACATTTAGCAGAATCTCATACGAATCGACTTGTGTTGTTTCTTCAAGATCATGGTTGGAGGATCAATTCACTAAAAAGTTCATTGATTCCTCACACAAGGGTAACCTTTCTCGGTTTCCAGATAGATTCAGTGTCCATGACTCTGTCTTTGACAGACAAGAGACGTCTAAAATTGATTTCAGCTTGTCGAAACCTTCAGTCACAATCATTCCCTTCGGTAGCCTTATGCATGGAAATTCTAGGTCTTATGACTGCTGCATCGGACGCGATCCCCTTTGCTCGTTTTCACATGCGACCTCTTCAGCTCTGTATGCTGAATCAATGGTGCAGGGACTACACAAAGATATCTCAATTAATATCTTTAAAACCGATTGTACGACACTCTCTAACGTGGTGGACAGATCACCATTGTTTAATTCAGGGGGCTTCTTTTGTGCTTCCGACCTGGACTGTAATTTCAACAGATGCAAGTCTCACAGGTTGGGGAGCTGTGTGGGGATCTCTGACGGCACAAGGAGTTTGGGAATCTCAGGAGGTGAGATTACCGATCAATATTTTGGAACTCCGTGCAATTTTCAGAGCTCTTCAGTCTTGGCCTCTTCTGAAGAGAGAATCGTTAATTTGTTTTCAGACAGACAATGTCACAACTGTGGCATACATCAATCATCAAGGAGGGGCTCACAGTCCTCTGGCTATGAAAGAAGTATCTCGAATTCTGGTTTGGGCGGAATCCAGCTCCTGTCTAATCTCTGCGGTTCATATCCCAGGTTTAGACAATTGGGAAGCGGATTATCTCAGTCGCCAAACGTTGCATCCGGGCGAATGGTCTCTTCACCCAGAGGTATTTCTTCAGATTGTTCAAATGTGGGAGCTTCCAGAAATAGATCTGATGGCGTCTCATCTAAACAAGAAACTTCCCAGGTATCTGTCCAGATCCCGGGATCTTCAGGCGGAAGCAGTGGATGCATTATCACTTCCTTGGAAGTATCATCCTGCATATATCTTTCCGCCTCTAGTTCTTCTTCCAAGAGTAATCTCCAAGATTCTGAAGGAATGTTCGTTTGTTCTGCTGATAGCTCCGGCATGGCCTCACAGGTTTTGGTATGCGGATCTTGTCCGGATGGCCTCTTGCCATCCGTGGACTCTTCCGCTAAGACCAGACCTTCTGTCGCAAGGTCCTTTTTTCCATCAGGATCTCAAATCCTTAAATTTAAAGGTATGGAGATTGAACGCTTGATTCTTGGTCAAAGAGGTTTCTCTGACTCTGTGATTAATACTATGTTACAGGCTCGTAAATCTATATCCAGAGAGATATATTATAGAGTCTGGAAGACTTATATTTCTTGGTGTCTTTCTCATCATTTTTCTTGGCATTCTTTTAGAATTCCGAGAATTTTACAGTTTCTTCAGGATGGTTTAGATAAAGGTTTATCCGCAAGTTCTTTGAAAGGACAAATCTCTGCTCTTTCTGTTCTTTTTCACAGAAAGATTGCTAATCTTCCTGATATTCATTGTTTTGTACAAGCTTTGGTTCGTATAAAACCTGTCATTAAGTCAATTTCTCCTCCTTGAAGTTTGAATTTGGTTCTGGGGGCTCTTCAAGCTCCTCCGTTTGAACCTATGCATTCATTGGACATTAGATTACTTTCTTGGAAAGTTTTGTTCCTTTTGGCGATCTCTTCTGCCAGAAGAGTCTCTGAATTATCTGCTCTTTCTTGTGAGTCTCCTTTTCTGATTTTTCATCAGGATAAGGCGGTGATGCGAACTTCTTTTGAATTTTTACCTAAAGTTGTGAATTCCAACAACATTAGTAGAGAAATTGTGGTTCCTTCATTATGTCCTAATCCTAAGAATTCTAAGGAGAAATCGTTGCATTCTTTGGATGTTGTTAGAGCTTTGAAATATTATGTTGAAGCTACTAAGTCTTTCCGGAAGACTTCTAGTCTATTTGTTATTTTTTCCGGTTCTAGAAAAGGCCAGAAAGCTTCTGCCATTTCTTTGGCATCTTGGTTGAAATCTTTAATTCATCATGCCTATGTCGAGTCGGGTAAAACTCCGCCTCAAAGGATTACAGCTCATTCTACTAGGTCAGTTTCTACTTCCTGGGCGTTTAGGAATGAAGCTTCGGTTGATCAGATTTGCAAAGCAGCAACTTGGTCCTCTTTGCATACTTTTACTAAATTCTACCATTTTGATGTATTTTCTTCTTCTGAAGCAGTTTTTGGTAGAAAAGTACTTCAGGCAGAGGTTTCAGTTTGAATCTTCTGTTTATGTTTTTCATTAAACTTTATTTTGGGTGTGGATTATTTTCAGCAGGAATTGGCTGTCTTTATTTTATCCCTCCCTCTCTAGTGACTCTTGCGTGGAAAGATCCACATCTTGGGTAGTCATTATCCCATACGTCACTAGCTCATGGACTCTTGCTAATTACATGAAAGAAAACATAATTTATGTAAGAACTTACCTGATAAATTCATTTCTTTCATATTAGCAAGAGTCCATGAGGCCCGCCCTTTTTTGTGGTGGTTATGATTTTTTTGTATAAAGCACAATTTTTCCAATTCCTTATTTTATATGCTTTCGCACTTTTTTCTTATCACCCCACTTCTTGGCTATTCGTTAAACTGAATTGTGGGTGTGGTGAGGGGTGTATTTATAGGCATTTTGAGGTTTGGGAAACTTTGCCCCTCCTGGTAGGAATGTATATCCCATACGTCACTAGCTCATGGACTCTTGCTAATATGAAAGAAATGAATTTATCAGGTAAGTTCTTACATAAATTATGTTATTTGTGATGCCATTTTTTATATCATCAAAATTGATGTTAAATCTATTTTAGCTAGAAGAGCTTTGTGGCTTAAATCTTGGAATGCTGACATGACTTCTAAGTCCAGATTGCTATCTTTCTTTTCAAGGTAATAAGTTATTTGGTTCTCAATTGGATTCAATAATTTCAACTGTCACTGGGGGGAGGGAGTTTTTTTTTTTTTTGCCTGCAGGATAAAAAAACCTAAAGGTAAATCTAAAGCTTCTAACCGTTTTCGTTCCTTGCTGATATTGCACCCACAGGTGCCTGCTATCTTGTAAGTGCAAACATTTTGGTTCTATTCTTTCCTTGTCTAGATGATATTGGGCCATGTTGGTTTGCCTTTTTTGCCCCTATAGACACTGAATACTGGTATTTCAGAGGATTTCTGACTGTCTCTGTGCCAAGAATATCAGTGCGCTGGACCACTGAGAAGTTTCAGCCCGCTCCACTAGCACCAGCTGGGTGCTTCATCTTTGTGAGTACAGGTAGCCCTCAGTTTACGCCGGGGTTAGGTTCCAGAAGGAATGGTTGTAAATCGAAACCGTTGTAAATTGAAACCCATTTTATAATGTAAGTCAATGGGAAGTGAGGGAGATAGGTTCCAGGCCCCTCTCAAAATTGTCATAAGTAACACCTAATACATTATTTTTAAAGCTTTGAAATGAAGACTTTAAATGCTAGACAGCATTATAAACCTAATAAAGTAATCATACAACACAAAATATATAATTAAACTAAGTTAAATGAACAAAAACATTTGCTAAACAGCATTATAAACCTAATAAAATAATCACACAACACAGACTTCACTTGCATTTTTCTGCAAACAGTTCTTTCTATGCATTCCAATCTGGACTGAGTTATAGACAGGAAGATCTTGTTCCTTTGAAATCTGCTCGATAGCTCAGGTCTGGTTAAACTGATTAATTTCAGCTTGCTTGGCTTTGCTGCAACACAAGCGGACAGCTCCACCTACTGGCTATTTTAATAAATGCACTGCTTCTCAATGCTTTTCAATAGCAGTCACATGACTGGAAAAAAAGGTTGTTATTCTGAAACGGTGTAACTTGAACCGTTGTAAAACGAGGGCCACCTGTATTCACATTCTCCTGTGTTGTTGTTTTGACCTGTACTGGCGATATTAGGCCATGGTGGCGCCTCTGTTTTTTACTCTCTCTTAGATTTTGAACATCAGGATAGCCATCCTTTGACAGAGTGCTGCCTCAACGCCCGGACTACTTTGTCATCTTGGTGTTATGGACATTTATATTATCTGATATTGTTTTTATTATATTTTATTTTCTCAACATTGTTGTCACTACTTTTTTATTGGTATTTTTATTGGTGTTGAACATAGAACACTGTGCTGTTATTCACTATTGAGATTCCCCAAAGCCCCTATAGAGATTAATAATCATATTTCTGATTGAGGAAGCGCCCCCTAAGGGCGTGGTGTGTTATCAGTACACATCACTCTCTATATACAAGTTATTTGGTTCTCAGTTGGATTCAATAATTTCAACTGTCACTGGGGGGAAGGGAGTTTTTTGCCTCAGGATAAAAGACCTAAGGGTAAATCTAAAGCTTCTAACCGTTTTCGTTCCTTTCAACAAAATAAGGAACAGAAACCTAATCCTTCCCCCAAGGAATCTGTTTCCAATTGGAAGCCTTCCTCAAATTGGATTAAATCCAAGCCATTTAACAGATCAAAGCCAGCTTCCAAGTCTGCATGAAGGTGCGGCCCCTATTCCAGCTCAGCTGGTAGGGGGCAGATTAAGATTTTTCAAAGATGTTTGGATCAATTCGGTTCAAAATCAATGGATTCAGAATATTGTCTCTCAGGGGTACAGAATAGGATTCAGAGTAAGACCGCCTGTGAGAAGATTTTTTCTCTCACGAATTCCAGCAAACCCAGTAAAGGCTCAGGCTTTTCTGAAGTTTGTTTCAGACCTAGAGTTATCAGGGGTAATCATGCCAGTTCAGTTTCAGGAACAGTGTCTGGGGTTTTATTCAAATCTATTCATTGTCCCAAAGAAAGAAAATTCATTCAGACCAGTTCTGGATCTAAAAAATTTGAATCGTTATGTAAGAGTACCAACTTTCAGCTTGTCGGAACTTTCAGTCTAAGTCATTCCCTTCAGTAGCTATGTGAATGGAAGTTTTAGGTCTCATGACTGCAGCATCGGACGCGATCCCCTTTGCTCGTTTTCATATGAGACCTCTCCAGCTTTGTATGCTGAATCAATGGTGCAGGGATTATACAAAGATATCACAATTAATATCCTTAAATTCCAATGTTCGACTATCTCTGACTTGGTGGTTAGATCACCATCGTATAGTTCTAGGGGCCTCTTTGGTTCATCCAACCTGGACTGTGATCACAACAGATGCAAGTCTTTCAGGTTGGGGAGCTGTTTGGGGATCTCTGCCAGCACAAGGGGTTTGGAAATCTCAAGAGGTGAGATTACCAATCAATATTTTCAGGGCTCTTCAGATTTGGCCTCTGTTGAAGAGAGAACCGTTCATTTTCTTTCAGACAGACAATATCACAGCTGTGGCATATGTCAATCATCAGGGTGGGACTCACAGTCCCCTAGCTATGAAAGAAGTATCTTGAATACTTTCCTGGGCGGAATCTAGCTTTTGTATAATTTCTGCGGTACATATCCCAGGTGTAGACAATTGGGAAGCGGATTATCTCAGCCGTCAGACTTTACATCTGGGGGAGTGGTCCCTCCATCCAGATGTGTTTTCTCAGATTGTTCAGATGTTTGGTCTTCCAGAAATAGATCTGATGGTTTCTCATCTAAACAAGAAACTTCCCAGGTACCTGTCCAGGTCCAGGGATCTTCAGGTGGAAGTAGTGGATGCATTGACACTTCCTTGGTGTTACCAACCTGCTTATATTTTCCCGCCTCTAGTTCTTCTTCCAAGAGTGATCTCCAAAATCATCATGGAACAATTGTTTGTATTGCTGGTAGCTCCAGCATGGCCTCACAGGTTTTGGTATGCGGATCTTGTTCGGATGTCCAGTTGCCAACCTTGGTCTCTTCCATTAAGGCCGGACCTTCTGTCTCAAGGTTTGTTTTTCCATCATGATCTCAAATCATTTAATTTGAAGGTATGGAAATTGAACGACTAATACTTAGTCATAGAGGTTTCTCTGACTCAGTGATTAATACTATGTTACAGGCTAGTAAATCTGTTTCTAGAAAAATGTATTATCGAGTTTGGAAGACATATTTCTTGGTGGTGTTCTCATAAATTCTCTTGGCATTCTTTCAGAATTCCTAGAATTTTAACGTTTCTTCAGGATGGTTTGGATAAGGGTTTGTCTGCTAGTTCCTTGAAGGGACAAATCTCTGCTCTTTCTGTCTTATTTCACAGAAAGATTGCTAAGCTTCCTGATATTCACTGTTTTGTACATGCTTTGGTTCGTACCAAGCCTGTCATTAAATGAATCTCTCCTCCTTGGAGTCTTAATTTGGTTTTGAAGGCTTTACAGGCTCCTCCATTTGAGCCTATGCATTCTTTGGACATTAAACTACTTTCTTGGAAAGTGTTGTTCCTTTTGGCCATCTCTTCTGCTAGAAGAGTTTCTGAATTATCTGCTCTTTCTTGTGAATCTCCTTTTCTGATTTTTCATCAGGATAAGGCGGTTTTGCGGACTTCATTTAAATTCTTACCTAAGGTTTTGAATTCTAACAACATTAATAGAGAAAGTGTTGTCCCTTCCTTGTGTCCTAATCCTAAACATTCTTTGGAGAAATCCTTACATTCTTTGGATGTGGTAAGAGCTTTGAAATAGAACCAGAAATCTTTTCTGGTTCTAGGAAAGGTCAGAAGGCTTCCCACCTCTAGTTCTTCTTCCAAGAGTGATCTCCAAAATCTTCATGGAACAATTTTTTGTATTGCTGGTAGCTCCTAATCCTAAGAATTCTTTGGAGAAATCCTTACATTCTTTGGATGTGGTAAGAGCTTTGAAATATTATGTTGAAGCTACTAAAGATTTCAGGAAGACTTCTAGTCTATTGTTTATCTTTTCTGGTTCTAGGAAAGGTCTGAAGGCTTCTGCCGTTTCCTTGGCATCGTGGTTAAAGCTTTTGATTCATCAAGCTTATTTGGAGTCGGGTCAAGCCCCGCCTCAGAGAATTACAGCTCATTCTACTAGATCAGTCTCCACTTCGTGGGCTTTTAAGAATGAAGCTTCAGTTGATCAGATTTTCAAAGCAGCAACCTGGTCTTCTTTGCATACATTTACTAAATTCTACCGTTTTGATGTATTTGCTTCTTTTGGAAGTAGTTTTTGGTAGAAAAGTTCTTTAGGCAGCTGTCTGTTTGATTCTTCTGCTTATGTTTTAAGTTTTTTCTTTTCATTTCATGAGAATTAACTTATATTTTGGGTTGTGGATTATTTTTTTCAGCGAAAAATTGCTGTTTTTATTTTTGTCCCTCCCTCTCTAGTGACTCTTGTGTGGAGTTCCACACCTTGGGTATTGCTATCCCATACGTCACTAGCTCATGGACTCTTGCCAATTGCATGAAAGAAAACATAATTTATGTAAGAACTTCCCTGATAAATTAATTTCTTTCATATTGGCAAGAGTCCATGAGGCCCACCCCTTTTTTTATGGTGGTTATGATGTTTTTGTATAAAGCACAATTATTTCCAAATTCCTTTGTTGATGCTTTTCACTCCTTTCTTTATCACCCCACTACTTGGCTATTCGTTAAACTGAATTGTGGGTGTGGTGAGGGGTGTATTTATAGGCATTTTGAGGTTTGGGAAACTTTGTCCCTCCTGGCAGGATTGTATATCCCATACGTCACTAGCTCATGGACACTTGCCAATATGAAAGAAATGAATTTATCAGGTAAGTTCTTACATAAAACAAAATTTATGCTTACCTGATAAATTTCTTTCTTTTGCGATGTACCAAGTCCACGGATTCATCCTTACTTGTGGGATATTATCCTTCCTAACAGGAAGTGGCAAAGAGAGCACCACAGCAGAGCTGTCTATATAGCTCCTCCCTTAACTCCACCCCCCAGTCATTCGACCGAAGGCCAAGGAAGAAAAAGGAGAAACTATAAGGTGCAGAGGTGACAGTGTTTTTTATTGAAAACTTCAATCTGTCTTGAATAGACAGGGCGGGCCATGGACTCGGTACATCGCAAAAGAAAGAAATTTATCAGGTAAGCGTAAATTTTGTTTTCTTTTGCAAGATGTACCGAGTCCACGGATTCATCCTTACTTGTGGGATACCAATACCAAAGCTTTAGGACACGGATGAAGGGAGGGACAAGACAGGAACCTAAACGGAAGGCACCACTGCTTGCAAAACCTTTCTCCCAAAAATAGCCTCCGAAGAAGCAAAAGTATCAAATTTGTAAAATTTAAAAAGGTATGAAGCGAAGACCAAGTCGCAGCCTTACAAATCTGTTCAACAGAAGCATCATTTTTAAAAGCCCATGTGGAAGCCACCGCTCTAGTAGAGTGAGCAGTAATTCTTTCAGGAGACTGCTGTCCAGCAGTCTCATAAGCCAAACGGATGATGCTTTTCAGCCAAAAGGAAAGAGAGGTAGCCGTAGCCTTTTGACCCCTACGTTTCCCAGAATAGACAACAAACAAAGAAGATGATTGACGAAAATCTTTGGTTGCCTGCAAATAGAAAAAAATGAAACAAACAAATACAGCGCTAAATGAGCCTGAGGGGGCAACGATCAAGCTTTCCTTATTAATCAGTAGCCTATATAAAGCTGTTATAGGTGTATACAAGCACAAATTTGCTAATGAGATACTGAATGTAGAATGTTTAAACAAGTACACCAACTCTAATAAAATATATAAATATATCTCTCTCTTTAGCTCACAACGGAGGGGTATATATCAATACCAATGTCCTTATTGAAGTTCAAACCACTTGATAATTAATTGGACAGTCACAAAATAGCCCAAAGCAGTGTTATCCAAGTTCAATATAATTGCAATATGTTCATATATTTATATGAGAGAACACTTAGCTGCAATCTTGCAAGAGGCTGTTAGATTCCAATGATAGGAGCTGTGGTTCTGATTGAATCCTCGATGTAGTGAGGTGAGCTGAACGAACAGGGCAGAGCAGCCGGTGATTCACGGGACTCCTGCTATGTAAGTCCCAAAGCGATCAGCTGTACAAGAGAAAAAAAGAACACAGCGCATCCGCGATTCACAGCATCGTTTTATTCATTACACACAGCTCCACGTAAAATGGCACACTTACAAGGTAAAAGATAAAAACTAGCACTTAGCCCACTGGCTGATGAGAAGACCGCCTGTAGTAGTTACCGGAAAGGATAAAGGGACTGCTATATGCAATTGAAAATCCGTTACCGCTCTGTGAGACAAGGAGAAGTGTGACTCCAGGTGCTGCTGGTCGGCGTCCAGGTGATCCTTTCCGGTAACTACTACAGGCGGTCTTCTCATAAGCCAGTGGGCTAAGTGCTAGTTTTTATCTTTTATCTTGTAAGTGTGCCATTTTACGTGGAGCTGTGTGTAATGAATAAAACGATGCTGTGAATCGCGGATGCGCTGTGTTCTTTTTTTCTCTTGCCTGCAAATAGAACTTCAAAGCACGAACCACGTCCAAGTTGTGCAATAAACGTTCCTTCTTAGAAGAAGGATTAGGACACAGAGAAGGAACAACAATCTCCTGATTGATATTCCTGTTAGTAACCACCTTAGGGAGGAACCCAGGTTTGGTACGCAAGACCACCTTATCAGCATGGAAAACAAGATAAGGCGAGTCACATTGTAATGCAGATAAAATAAAACTAACAGTTTAACACCTCTTTCACTTTACCCTTCCTGCTTAGAGCCAGCAAAGAGAGTGACTGGGGGGTGGAGTTAAGGGAGGAGCTATATAGACAGCTCTGCTGTGGTGCTCTCTTTGCCACTTCCTGTTAGGAAGGATAATATCCCACAAGTAAGGATGAATCCGTAGACTCGGTACATCTTGCAAAAGAAATTATGTTTTTTCACACGCCAAAACACACACTCACTCTCTTTTATTGTTTTTCTCTCTCACACACAGGCTCTCTCATATCTTATCTTTTTCACACACACACACTCAGACACTCATACAGGCACTCTAATATCTTGTCTTTTTCACACGCCCAAACACACACTCTTTTATTGTTTTTTCTCTCTCACACACACTCACACAGGCTCTCTCATATCTTATCTTTTTCACACACACTCTCATACAGGCTCTCTAATATAGTCTTTTTCACACTCCCAAACACACACTCTTTTATTGTGTTTCTCTGTCACACACACACTCACCCACAGGCTGTCTCATATCTAATCATTTTCACACTCACTCTCATATCCTGTCTTTTTTACACTCTCACACTCACACAGTACACACACACTCACACAAAGGCACTTTCTTATCCTATTTCACACACACGCCCAAACACACACTCTTTTATTGTGTTTCTCTCACACACACTATCTTTCTATTATTGTGTTTCTCTCACACACACACACTCTTTTATTGTGTTTCTCTCACACACCCACTCTTTTATTGTGTTTCTCACACACACACACACACACACACAGTATTTTATTGTGTTTCTCTCACACGCACACTCTTTTTTGGGTTTCTCTCACACACACACACTCTTTTTGGGTTTCTCTCACACACACACACTGTTTTTTGGGTTTCTCTCACACACACACACACACACACACTTTTTTGGGTTTCTCTCACACACACACACACTCTTTTTTGGGTTTCTCTCACACACACACACACACACACACTCTTTTTTGGGTTTCTCTCACACACACACACACACTCTTTTTTGGGTTTCTCTCACACACACACACACTCTTTTTTGGGTTTCTCTCTCACACACACACACACACACTCTTTTTTGGGTTTCTCACACACTCTTTTTTGAGTTTCACTCACACACACACACACACACACACTCTTTTTTTGGGTTTCTCTCACACACACACACTCTTTTATTGTGTTTCTCTTACACGCGCACACCCACCCAAGCACATACTCTTTTATTGTGTTTCACACACTCTCTCTCTCTCTCTCTCTTTTATTGTGTTTCTCTATTTTATTTATGTTTATCGCAGCTTTTTGCTAGCATCAGAAGTAGTGCACATATTTCAAGTTGAAAGTAAACGTGTTTGCCTGAGTCAAAGTTGCACAAAACACATAAAAATACATTTAAAAGTACAGTTACACTCATAACACCATTTAATTTGCAATAAAAAGTAATAAGGGATCAAAGATATGTGGTCTCATGTGTTAGAAAAAAAATTCCTATACATGTCTAAATATGTGTGTGTGTATATGTGTGTGTGTGTGTATATATATATATATATGTGTGTGTGTAAATATACTGTATGTGTAAATATGTGTGTATATATGTATTTAAAGGCATATATATATATATATATATATATATATATATATATATATATATAAACACACAGATACATATGTATGCATATATTGACATATATATAAGTGCATTGGAGGCCTTTGCAGTCAAGTAGCTGAAAACATGTAAAAGCATATTTATGCAATATTCATATTTAATAAATTGTTTAACTGTGCATGTACTATAAATATTTCACATTCCAATGTTCTTCACATAGAGGAATATGTTCTATGTATTTAAAAATAGTTATTCCTATATATTTCTGTATATATCTATACCTATATATATCTGTTGGCACTCTACAAATAACCGATAATAATAATATATAGATCTATATTTTACAAAAAAAAGATATATATTGAAATATTTATTTATGAATAAATAGAACATATTCTTCGATGTGAAGAACATTGGAATGTCAAATATTAATATTTCATGTCAGGTTAGCGCACTTGAGAAAACGTGATTGGTTTTGTGCGGCTTGTTGGGTGCTAGTTTTTTTCCAGCTTTTCGGGCTCCATTAAAGTCTATGGACTTTGGCTTTTTGTGCATGTTGGGTTAGTGCACAAGTGAAAACTTTTAGTTTCAACTTATAATACATGCGGTACCCGACGAGTGCAGTTAACGCACTAGTGGGAGTGATAAATAGCAATCCACACGTAATCTTGCCGTATGTCAGGAGTGCTTTGCTATTTAAATCTTGATCAATTAACAAGTGTACTGTTAGCTGCTAACAAGATGGTAACATTTTTAGCAATTCACTCATTCTAAAGCATTTGTTATTAATAGTGTAATACACAAGTAAGGTTTAGCTATTTCTGCCATTCACAGCCCCTTCTCCTGTACCTTTATATAAGTAAATAATGGTTTAGTGGTATTCTGCACATATGTGCCCCTGCCCTCTTGAATCATATACACTCCATAAGCAGGTGTGCTGCCACCTTTCCTAAAAAAAATTATATATATATATACACACATATATTATCAATAGCTCTCTCCAGAGTGTTGTAATGAGGAGGGTGGGGTACATACAAGTTATATTGGGGATCCCACCTTCTCTCCCACCTTGGGGGATGACATTGAAAGGGCAGGGTGATGTATATGTGCACTATACTCAGTTTATCATGCTGAGAGTAAGCATATCATTCTCTAACCAATGTCAGTGGTACATTGATTTGTCTTACTCATCTATTATAACATTTGATTAATAATTAACAGTGAGGTCAAAATGGTATTTCAGCAATGGACCCATCACTGGTATTAGTTACGGTGTTACCTGATTGCCACTTGTGACTGAAACCTGATGATGTATCCTACTGAAGGCAGCAAACCTGCACTCGCAGCATTTTATGTGACTTTAAATTAACATTATTAAAACAGTAATGCAAGATATGAACACTCAATTGTCCCTTGTAATTGTAAATCAAAATTGGTTTTGCTGGCAAGGACTCAAAGTATATTGCTTTATCTATGTACTTAATTTTGCACTATTTTTTTGTGTGAGTGTGAACAGCACACTTCAGCGTACATAAAGGAGCAGAATGTAACTGCTTGCAAAGGAAAGAACTGTATTCTAAAAGTTGTCCCTGGTTTGCTTATTATTTATTGAATGACTGAGTAGGCTTGCAGACATGATTTGTAATCCAGAGTTCTATTTATTTCAGTATACACAAATCAGTGACACTATGATAATGATATATATCACTATTTATTGAACATCTAATCTGTGTGGGAATATGAAGATTTGATTTTTATTTGTCAGTACACTTGGGGTTAATGTTTTTGTTGTCACTCTGTAACCAAGGCAACGGTTTTTGGCATAATATTGTGTGTGATGTTGGAGATGGGGCTCTATGGATTATTTAAACCTGGCTTTTTGGGTCACTTTTGTTTGGTTACTCACCCTGAAACGTCACCAGTATTATTATGAAATAAAAGTTTTTACTTTTTCTTTCCAAACCCAGTGAGTGCAGTCTCTCTTTTTTGGTTTATATATATATCCTATTTTTCAGTTTTGGAAAATCGTAGCAAAAATACTGTACACCATAACATTGCAATAGGTACTGTGTTCCTGTGCTGTAATTGCCATGGTGGTTAGGTCTTGTTGCCCTCTAGTGGGCATAGATGGAAAATAAAGATAGCAATATCACAGCAACTTTGGACGAGTAAAAAAAAAAACACTAGGTTTAAAAAGTCAAAATTAAACTTTCATGTTTAAGACAGAGCATGCAATTTTAAACAACTTTACATTTTACTTCTATTATAAAATTTGCGTTGTACTATTGGAATTGTTTAAAGGGACATTAAACACTAAATAAATGCTAGATAGAATGATGCATTCAAAGAAAAGATTAGTCTGAGAATAACCTGTAGCTGTATTTTTTAAAGTTTCATTAGTTGTTTAAATATTGAAAAAAAAGTAGTGTAAAGTTTTAATGGCTATAAAACAAAGGGAGCAGCCATATTGTGACTTAGGTTACTTTATCTCCTGTGGCCAATTAGGGACAGTTATAAATTGGTCACTAGAGTGTGCAGCCAATGGCTGTGTGGAATATAACAGTGCTCTGCACTTCTGTTTCTAACAGGAACTGAAATGCTCACAATTTCAGAATGGAATTACTAGAAAAGGTGACAATATACTGGAGAGAGAGAGAGAATCCCTTAGCAGCAGAGAGAAGAGAGAGATCAAGTAACAGTACCTTAGCGAGTGAAGGGAAAAGAGTTGTCGTCCTATGTAATGAGCATCTGTCTCTTATCTTTGTAGCGCAATCCCCTATGTAATGAGCATCTGTCTGTTATCCTTGTAGCGCAACCCCCTATGTAATGAGCATCTGTCTCTTATCTTTGTAGCGCAATCCCCTATGTAATGAGCATCTGTCTCTTATCCTTGTAGCGCAATCCTCTATGTAATGAGCATCTGTCTCTTATCCTTGTACCGCAATCCCCTATGTAATGAGCATCTGTCTCTTATCCTTGTAGCGCAATCCCCTATGTAATGAGCATCTGTCTCTTATCCTTGTAGCGCAATCCCCTATGTAATGAGCATCTGTCTCTTATCCTTGTAGCGCAATCCCCTATGTAATGAGCATCTGTCTCTTATCCTTGTAGCGCAATCCCCTATGTAATGAGCATCTGTCTCTTATCCTTGTAGCGCAATCCCCTATGTAATGAGCATCTGTCTCTTATCCTTGTAGCGCAACCCCCTATGTAATGAGCATCTGTCTCTTATCCTTGTAGCGCAATCCCCTATGTAATGAGCATCTGTCTCTTATCCTTGTAGCGCAATCCCCTATGTAATGAGCATCTGTCTCTTATCCTTGTAGCGCAAACCCCTATGTAATGAGCATCTGTCTCTTATCCCTGTAGCGCAATCCCCTATGTAATGAGCATCTGTCTCTTATCCTTGTAGCGCAATCCCCTATGTAATGAGCATCTGTCTCTTATCCTTGTAGCGCAATCCCCTATGTAATGAGCATCTGTCTCTTATACTTGTAGCCCAACCCCCTATGTAATGAGCATCTGTCTCTTATCCTTGTAGCGCAACCCCCTATATAATGAGCATCTGTCTCTCATACTTGTAGCCCAACCCCCTATGTAATGAGCATCTGTCTCTTATACTTGTAGCCCAACCCCCTATGTAACGAGCATCTGTCTCTTATCCTTGTAGCGCAACCCCCTATGTAATGAGCATGTCTCTTATCCTTGTAGCGCAACCCCCTATGTAATGAGCATCTGTCTCTTATCCTTGTAGCGCAACCCCCTATGTAATGAGCATCTGTCTCTTATACTTGTAGCCCAACCCCCTATGTAATGAGCATCTGTCTCTTATACTTGTAGTGCAATCCTCTATGTAATGAGCATCTGTCTCTTATCCTTGTAGCGCAATCCCCTATGTAATGAGCATCTGTCTCTTATGCTCATTACATAGGGGGTTGGGCTACAAGTATAAGAGACAGATGCTCATTACATAGGGGATTGCGCTACAAGGATAAGAGACAGATGCTCATTACATAGGGGGTTGCGCTACAAGGATAAGAGACAGATGCTCATTACATAGGGGATTGCGCTACAAGGATAAGAGACAGGTGCTCATTACATAGGGGATTGCGCTACAAGGATAAGAGACAGATGCTCATTACATAGGGGGTTGGGCTACAAGGATAAGAGACAGATGCTCATTACATAGGGGGTTGCACTACAAGGATAAGAGACAGATGCTCATTACATAGGGGGTTGGGCTACAAGTATCTGTCTCTTATCCCTGTAGCGCAACCCCCTATGTAATGAGCATCTGTCTCTTATCTCTTAGCAGCTCAGTCCCCTATGTAATGAGCATCTGTCTCTTACCCTTAGTAGTACAATCCCCTATGTAATGAGCATCTGTCTCTTATCCTTGTAGCGCAACCCCCTATGTAATGAGCATCTGTCTCTTACCCTTAGTAGCACAATCCCCTATGTAATAAGCATCTGTCTCTTATCCTTGTAGCGCAACCCCCTATGTAATGAGCATCCGTCTCTTATCCTTGTAGCGCAACCCCCTATGTAATGAGCATCCGTCTCTTATCCTTGTAGCGCAACCCCCTATCTAATGAGCATCCGTCTCTTATCCTTGTAGCGCAACCCCCTATGTAATGAGCATCTGTCTCTTACCCTTAGTAGCGCAATCCCCTATGTAATGAGCATCTGTCTCTTATCCTTGCAGCGCAACCCCCTATGTAATGAGCATCTGTCTCATCCTTGTAGCGCAACCCCCTATGTAATGAGCATCTGTCTCTTATCCTTGTAGCGCAACCCCCTATGTAATGAGGATCTGTCTCTTATCCTTGTAGCGCAACCCCCTATGTAATGAGCATCCGTCTCTTATCCTTGTAGCGCAACCCCCTATGTAATGAGCATCCGTCTCTTATCCTTGTAGCGCAACCCCCTATGTAATGAGCATCCGTCTCTTATCCTTGTAGCGCAACCCCCTATGTAATGAGCATCCGTCTCTTATCCTTGTAGTGCAACCCCCTATGTAATGAGCATCCGTCTCTTATCCTTGTAGCGCAACCCCCTATGTAATGAGCATCCGTCTCTTATCCTTGTAGCGCAACCCCTTATGTAATGAGCATGTGTCTCTTATCCTTGTAGCGCAACCCCCTATGTAATGAGCATCCGTCTCTTATCCTTGTAGCGCAACCCCCTATGTAATGAGCATCTGTCTCTTATCCTTGTAGCGCAACCCCCTATGTAATGAGCATCTGTCTCTTATCCTTGTAGCGCAACCCCCTATGTAATGAGCATCTGTCTCTTATCCTTGTAGCGCAACCCCCTATGTAATGAGCATCCGTCTCTTATCCTTGTAGCGCAACCCCCTATGTAATGAGCATCCGTCTCTTATCCTTGTAGTGCAACCCCCTATGTAATGAGCATCCGTCTCTTATTCTTGTAGCGCAACCCCCTATGTAATGAGCATCCGTCTCTTATCCTTGTAGCGCAACCCCCTATGTAATGAGCATCCGTCTCTTATCCTTGTAGTGCAACCCCCTATGTAATGAGCATCCGTCTCTTATCCTTGTAGCGCAACCCCCTATGTAATGAGCATCCGTCTCTTATCCTTGTAGCGCAACCCCTTATGTAATGAGCATGTGTCTCTTATCCTTGTAGCGCAACCCCTATGTAATGAGCATCTGTCTCTTACCCTTAGTAGCGCAATTCCTTATGTAATGAGCATCTGTCTCTTATCCTTGTAGCGCAACCCCCTATGTAATGAGCATCTGTCTCTTATCCTTGTAGCGCAACCCCCTATGTAATGAGCATCTGTCTCTTACCCTTAGTAGCGCAATTCCCTATGTAATGAGCATCTGTCTCTTATCCCTTAAGCAGCGCAATCCCCTATGTAATGAGCATCCGTCTCTTATCCTTGTAGCGCAACCCCTATGTAATGAGCATCTGTCTCTTACCCTTAGTAGCGCAATTCCTTATGTAATGAGCATCTGTCTCTTATCCCTTAGCAGCACAATCCCCTATGTAATGAGCATCTGTCTCTTATCCCTTAGCAGCGCAATCCCCTATGTAATGAGCATCTGTCTCTTACCCTTAGTAGCGCAATTCCCTATGTAATGAGCATCTGTCTCTTATCCCTTAGCAGCGCAACCCCCTATGTAATGAGCATCTGTCTCTTATCCCTTAGTAGCGCAATTCCCTATGTAATGAGCATCTGTCTCTTATCCCTTAAGCAGCGCAATCCCCTATGTAATGAGCATCTGTCTCTTATCCTTGTAGTGCAATCCCCTATGTAATGAGCATCTGTCTCTTACCCTTAGTAGCGCAACCCCCTATGTAATGAGCATCTGTCTCTTACCCTTAGTAGCGCAATTCCCTATGTAATGAGCATCTGTCTCTTATCCCTTAGCAGCGCAACCCCCTATGTAATGAGCATCTGTCTCTTATCCCTTAGTAGCGCAATTCCCTATGTAATGAGCATCTGTCTCTTATCCCTTAAGCAGCGCAATCCCCTATGTAATGAGCATCTGTCTCTTATCCTTGTAGTGCAATCCCCTATGTAATGAGCATCTGTCTCTTACCCTTAGTAGCGCAACCCCCTATGTAATGAGCATCTGTCTCTTACCCTTAGTAGCGCAAACCCCTATGTAATGAGCATCTGTCTCTTACCCTTAGTAGCGCAATCCCCTATGTAATGAGCATCTGTCTCTTATCCCTTAAGCAGCGCAATCCCCTATGTAATGAGCATCTGTCTCTTATCCTTGTAGCGCAATCCCCTATGATGTAATGGGCATCTGTCTCTTACCCTTAAGCAGCGCAATCCCCTATGTAATGAGCATCTGTCTCTTATCCCTTAGCAGCGCAATCCCCTATGTAATGAGCATCTGTCTCTTATCCCTTAGCAGCGCAATCCCCTATGTAATGAGCATCTGTCTCTTATCCCTTAGCAGCGCAATCCCCTATGTAATGAGCATCTGTCTCTTATCCCTTAGCAGCGCAATTCCCTATGTAATGAGCATCCGTCTCTTATCCCTTAGCAGCACAATCCCCTATGTAATGAGCATCTGTCTCTTATCCCTTAGCAGCGCAATCCCCTATGTAATGAGCATCTGTCTCTTATCCTTGTAGCGCAACCCCCTATGTAATGAGCATCTGTCTCTTATCCTTGTAGCGCAACCCCCTATGTAATGAGCATCCGTCTCTTATCCTTGTAGCGCAACCCCTTATGTAATGAGCATGTGTCTCTTATCCTTGTAGCGCAACCCCTATGTAATGAGCATCTGTCTCTTACCCTTAGTAGCGCAATTCCTTATGTAATGAGCATCTGTCTCTTATCCTTGTAGCGCAACCCCCTATGTAATGAGCATCTGTCTCTTATCCTTGTAGCGCAACCCCCTATGTAATGAGCATCTGTCTCTTACCCTTAGTAGCGCAATTCCCTATGTAATGAGCATCTGTCTCTTATCCCTTAAGCAGCGCAATCCCCTATGTAATGAGCATCCGTCTCTTATCCTTGTAGCGCAACCCCTATGTAATGAGCATCTGTCTCTTACCCTTAGTAGCGCAATTCCTTATGTAATGAGCATCTGTCTCTTATCCCTTAGCAGCACAATCCCCTATGTAATGAGCATCTGTCTCTTATCCCTTAGCAGCGCAATCCCCTATGTAATGAGCATCTGTCTCTTACCCTTAGTAGCGCAATTCCCTATGTAATGAGCATCTGTCTCTTATCCCTTAGCAGCACAACCCCCTATGTAATGAGCATCTGTCTCTTATCCCTTAGTAGCGCAATTCCCTATGTAATGAGCATCTGTCTCTTATCCCTTAAGCAGCGCAATCCCCTATGTAATGAGCATCTGTCTCTTATCCTTGTAGTGCAATCCCCTATGTAATGAGCATCTGTCTCTTACCCTTAGTAGCGCAACCCCCTATGTAATGAGCATCTGTCTCTTACCCTTAGTAGCGCAATTCCCTATGTAATGAGCATCTGTCTCTTATCCCTTAGCAGCGCAACCCCCTATGTAATGAGCATCTGTCTCTTATCCCTTAGTAGCGCAATTCCCTATGTAATGAGCATCTGTCTCTTATCCCTTAAGCAGCGCAATCCCCTATGTAATGAGCATCTGTCTCTTATCCTTGTAGTGCAATCCCCTATGTAATGAGCATCTGTCTCTTACCCTTAGTAGCGCAACCCCCTATGTAATGAGCATCTGTCTCTTACCCTTAGTAGCGCAAACCCCTATGTAATGAGCATCTGTCTCTTACCCTTAGTAGCGCAATCCCCTATGTAATGAGCATCTGTCTCTTATCCCTTAAGCAGCGCAATCCCCTATGTAATGAGCATCTGTCTCTTATCCTTGTAGCGCAATCCCCTATGATGTAATGGGCATCTGTCTCTTACCCTTAGTAGCGCAATCCCCTATGTAATGAGCATCTGTCTCTTATCCCTTAGCAGCGCAATCCCCTATGTAATGAGCATCTGTCTCTTATCCCTTAGCAGCACAATCCCCTATGTAATGAGCATCTGTCTCTTATCCTTGTAGCGCAACCCCCTATGTAATGAGCATCTCTTATTCTTGGTTTACTTTTATTATCAAATGTCTTGCTTTATCCTGCTATCCTTTGTTGCACATTTCCTTTCTATGAGAGCAAACTGAGGTATCTTCAGGAGCGTGCACGTGTCTTGACCACTAGATGTATAACATTGTTAAAAAAAAACTGATTAATACACAAACACACTATTAAGTCTTCCTCAGCGTAGGATTATGGAAGTTTCAGCAGATACCAAATGAAACTGGTTTTTATTTATTTATTTTTTTATTGTACACTCGATCTAAATCCTGAAAGTTAAATTTTTATTTCCGGGTCCCATTTGGCAATAAGCAAAATATTTTAGCATGTTACAAATATATACACCATTATCCTCTGAATTCAAGGAGCTAAATTCTAAATATTTATAGCACATCACTTCACTAATTACATATATTACCCTCACTTCAGATTCTGAGATAAATGCTCTCAATGTAGTTCATTACGCACTAATGGTAAAATCAGTTTCTTAAAGGGACACAAAAATGTTTTAGATAGAGCTTGTATAATTATTTGTCTACCTATCAATATAAATATATATTTAACACAAGAATCAAACTTACCAATCTCAAAAGTATAGTGGCAGTACTAGGGGGTCTGGCTTTCCTATGAACTTCTTTAATCAGCAATAAATATTTATATCCAGTACAATCTATTGTGCCGCTTATGGCCACTTGTATCACTCTGTCTTCTGGTGGTGGTGTTACTTGAATTTGATGCCTGCACCATGCAGAGAGGAGATCATTCATCATGCGCTACCCCCTCATGTAGCAGATCTATCCAGACCCTCTCATTTCCAGCCTGACAATGGGATTAATTGCTAAAACATTTGACTTCTCCATGAAAAAGAGGACGCCACTCAATGGGTATTTAATTGACCTTTCATTAAAGGGACAGTACGGTAACCTACAGACCAGAGGGTAGCTCAGCCATAAAATCAAGTTTCAACACTTTGCAGAATATTATATTGAGAAACAAAAACTTTATCAGTTACTCCTGTATGATGACAAAATTGTGTCGCCCCCTTCCACAAAGATAATCTACAAACAGAGAAAAAAAAACAACTAGGTATAAATTATATTTTCCCCACAAATTTTGGTAACCTTAAAGGGACAAGAAACCCACCTTTTTCTTTGATGATTCAGATAGAAGTAAACTAGAAAGTTGTTTAAAATTGTATGTTCTATTATCCCTCTTGTTGAAAAGTATACATTTAATTTCCCAGCAGGAGATGAAACAAATGGAACCTCACCAGAATTGGTAACTTACTGGACACTTAATAAATCTATCTACATGAAGATATATCCCCACAAACATTGTCTACTTACAGCTAAGAATACATTAATGCCTTAATAATCCAGTCATACACACAGTTATGGAACTCCTCCTCGTTTCAACTATTCCAAACCCAATTTCGAAATAACAAGAATTCTATTTCATCGCAATAGAATAAAGCTTTTTTCACAACATGGAACACATTGCTATTGGGGTTTGCCTGTTATCCTTTAAACATTACATAAAACAATTTGTTCTAGGGCTAAGGGACGTACAAGATTGCATTAATTTACATGGAATATTTAAATGGACAGTAATCTCAAAATTAAACTTTTGTTATTCAGATAAACTATGCCATTTTAAACAACTTTCCAGTTGTCAAATATATTGTAAAATTTGCTATCCTTTGTTGAATAACATAGGTAGGTTCAGAAGCAGCAATGCACTACTGGGAGCTAGCTGTTGATTGGTGGCTTCACGTACTGTATATGCCTCTTTTAATTGGCTCATCATTTCTGATTTCATTTCTACTACTGAGGCTATTCTTCATCATAGGATGCCTAAGAGAATAAAGCAAATTTGGTAATAGAAGTAAACTGTAAAGTAGTTTTTAAATTGCATAATTATCTAAATCATGTAAGTTACATTTTTTTTTTACTTTACTGTCCCTTTAACTTCAAATCTTATAACGAAAGGAAAAACAAGGCCCCCTAATCTCCGTGCAAAAAGATTGTCCTGCTGTAGAACTGATATCAAAAGGGGCGATCAGAAAAGGTGCAACCCTGAAGGTAGGACATAGCCCATAAAGCCAGTGAGCACACTAAGGGAAACCGTGTGTACAGTGGAAGACTGAGCAACAGAGGTCATAGGTTAGACCATTGATGACAAACCTTGGCACTCCAGATGTTTCAGAACTACATTTCCCATGATACACGACAGGACTTCAGAGTGCCTAAGCATCATGGGAAATGTAGTTCTGAAACATCTGGGAAACCAAGGTTCGCCACCACTGGGTTAGACCCTTGCAAGTGTTGTACAGGGAGGAGTAATAATTTCCACAACAAAATAAATAGCTCACGTTGTGCCAGGACTATGGGCAACTTACTTAACCCCACATTGGTTAAAAATAAATATGCCAAGATGACAAGGGGTTATATAGCAGACAATGATGATTCCAGCACTTCAGCAATACTGCAATACATGTGCAAAGTGGGTCAGGGTCGCTGCAAAAAAACCCAACATATCCAATAAACAAGTTCCCACAGCACTATGCAATCTTAAATAACGTTTCAGGTCATCATGGCATGACTAAGGGCGAATAACCTGCAACGTCACCAGCTGTGACCTGAATCTGTAAGATATTGAAGATTACATAGTACTGCGGGAACCTGTTTAAGGTGTTATATAGAGCTGTGATATATCTAACTAATTCAAGAGATTATAAAACTTTATGAGCACTAGTCCCTGTATATGAATTTATCAGACAGGGAAACCATTATTTCCTATGCTAGCGTTGGCATCTGTCTGGATATGAACTTAGGATCAGATTTACAAAAGTTATACTTGGGGAAAGTTAAGTGGAGGATCCCTGACTTTTTTTTTTTAACTGTTTACTCCAGGGGATGTCATCAGTAATATGTGCACGCACAGTGATTAGCACTCAAATATATACCTACATAAAAACAAGCATTTGCCTACTTAAAATTAGCATTTACTTTGCCAAGCAGTTATTGGTTGGTTGTGTTGGGCAGTAAAATGTACAGAGCACAGAACATAAGATGATAGCCAGAGTGGTATTATGCATCATCCCTTGAACAGCCAGAAAGGTTCTTGTCTGAAAGAAGTCTAGCCACAGCGCATAGCAACACACTGAAGCAGGAAATGACAATAAGATAGCAGTAATATGTACAGGAAAATCACTGTGCTTCTCTTCTGTACCTGTAGGTCTTAGCCGCTTGCCCTGCACTGCTCCTGGCGGCACGCTTTGATTTACAACCTCTTCAGTGCCACACGATGCCCAGGTCAAAGATTGTAACATTTGTCATCAGAATATATTGCAACTGATATTTCCATATGACACAGCAGAGCAGATACTTTCCTTAAACAGCATTCCGTTTCAAAATAGTCTGGGGCTTTATCTCCTCACAACAGTTCGCAAAGCAACTATGCAATACACTTTCTTATTCTCAATAGCACACACCAAGGTGGCACTGTGTGTTTGCAAAAGGTGCCAGTCTCACACACACAATGTACCCCAGAGCCATTTTAACTAGATTGTGTATAAAATGTTAGATCAGTGTTTCTCAACCTTTTTGTAGCAAGTACCCCGACCGCCATACAGTTATGTACCTCAAATGCAACACAAATATTATTTTAATAATAAAATAAGAGGCAGCAATGAATATCTGAGGTGACAAATTATCAGATATAGTTTCTGTTTCTTTCATGTAATTAGCAAGAGTCCATGAGCTAGTGACGTATGGGATATACATTCCTACCAGGAGGGGCAAAGTTTCCCAAACCTTAAAATGCCTATAAATACACCCCTCACCACACCCACAATTCAGTTTTACAAACTTTGCCTCCGATGGAGGTGGTGAAGTAAGTTTGTGCTAGATTCTACGTTGATATGCGCTCCGCAGCAAGTTGGAGCCCGGTTTTCCTCTCAGCGTGCAGTGAATGTCAGAGGGATGTGAGGAGAGTATTGCCTATTTGAATGCAGTGATCTCCTTCTAAGGGGTCTATTTCATAGGTTCTCTGTTATCGGTCGTAGAGATTCATCTCTTACCTCCCTTTTCAGATCGACGATATACTCTTATTTATATACCATTACCTCTGCTGATTCTCGTTTCAGTACTGGTTTGGCTATCTGCTATATGTAGATGAGTGTCCTGGGGTAAGTAAGTCTTATTTTCTGTGACACTCCTAGCTATGGTTGGGCACTTTGTTTATAAAGTTCTAAATATATGTATTCAAACATTTATTTGCCTTGACTCAGAATGTTCAACTTTCCTTATTTTTCAGACAGTCAGTTTCATATTTGGGATAATGCTTTTTAATTTAACATTTTTTACCTTAAAATTTGACTTTTTCCCTGTGGGCTGTTAGGCTCGCGGGGGCTGGAAATGCTTCATTTTATTGCGTCATTCTTG
This sequence comes from Bombina bombina, assembly GCF_027579735.1. NCBI lineage: Eukaryota > Metazoa > Chordata > Amphibia > Anura > Bombinatoridae > Bombina > Bombina bombina. The sequence continues at coordinate 151,703,965 of NC_069503.1, forward strand.
GCGCGGACTTTTTTGGCGCAAAAATTCTATTTCCGTTTCCGGCGTCATACGTGTCGCCGGAAGTTGCGTCATTCTTTGACGTTATTTTGGCGCCAAAAATGTCGGCGTTCCGGATGTGGCGTCATTTTTGGCGCCAAAAAGCATTTAGGCGCCAAATAATGTGGGCGTCTTATTTGGCGCGAAAAAATATGGGCGTCACTTTTGTCTCCACATTATTTAAGTCTCATTTTTTATTGCTTCTGGTTGCTAGAAGCTTGTTCTTTGGCATTTTTTCCCATTCCTGAAACTGTCATTTAAGGAATTTGATCAATTTTGCTTTATATGTTGTTTTTTTCTTTTACATATTGCAAGATGTTCCACGTTGCAACTGAGTCAGAAGATACTTCAGGAAAATCACTGCACAATGCTGGAGCTACCAAGCTAAGTGTATCTGCTATAAACTTTTGGTATCTGTTTCTCCAGCTGTTATTTGTATTGCATGTCATGTCAAACTTATTAATGCAGATAAAATTTCCTTTAGTACTGTTACATTACCTGTTGCTGTTCCGTCAACATCTAATTTTCAGAGTGTTCCTGATAACATAAGAGATTTTATTTTTTAAATCCATTAAGAAGGCTATGTCTGTTATTTCTCCTTCTAGTATACATAAAAGTCTTTTAAAACTTCTCTTTTTTCAGATGAATTTTTAAATGAACATCATCATTCTGATACTGATAATGGTTCTTCTGGTTCTGAGGTTTCTGTCTCAGAGGTTGATGCTGATAAATCTTTGTATTTGTTCAAGATGGAATTTATTCGTTCTTTACTTAAAGAAGTGTTATTTGCATTAGAAATAGAGGATTCTGGTCCTCTTGATACTAAATGTAAACGTTTAAATAAGGTTTTTAAATCTCCTGTAGTTATTCCAGAAGTGTTTTATCTCCCTGATGCTATTTCTGAAGTAATTTCCAGGGAATGGAATAATTTGGGTAATTCATTTACTCCTTCTAGACGTTTAAGCAAATTATATCCTGTGCCATCTGACAGATTAGAGTTTTTTGGGACAAAAATCCCTAAGGTTATGGGGCTGTCTCTACTCCTGCTAATGTACTACTATTCCTACGGCAGATAGTACTTCATTTAAGGATCCTTTAGATAGGAAAATTGAATCCTTTCTAAGAAAAGCTTACTTATGTTCAGGTAATCTTCTTAGACCTGCTATATTTTTAGCGGATGTTGCTGCAGCTTCAACTTTTTGGTTAGAAGCTTTAGCGCAACAAGTAACAGATCATAATTTTATAGCATTATTTTTATTCTATAACATGCTAATAATTTTATTGGTGATACCATCTTTTGATATCATTAGAGTTGATGTCAGGTATGTGTCTCTAGCTATTTTAGCTAGAAAAGCTTTATGGATTAAACTTGGAATGCTGACATGTCTTCTAAGTCAACTTTGCTTTCCCTTTCTTTCCAGGGTAAATAATCATTTTCGTTCCTTTCCTCACAAGGAACAAAAGCCTGATCCTTCATCCTCAGGAGCGGTATCAGTTTGGAAACTATTTACAAGCCTTATAGAAACCTATAGCCAGCTCCTAAGTACCTATGAAGGTGCGGCCCTTATTCCAGCTCAGCTGGTATGGGGCAGATTACGTTTTCTTCAAAGAAATTTGGATCAATTCCGTTCTTAATCTCTGGTTTCAGAAACATTGTTTCAGAAAGGTACAGAATTGGCTTCAAGTTAAGGCCTCCTGCTAAGAGATTCTTTTCTTTCCCGTGTCCCAGTTAACACAGCAAAGGCTCAGCATTTCTGAAATGTGTTTCAGATCTAGAGTTGGCTGGAGTATTTATGCCAGTTCCAGTTCTGGAACAGGGGCTGGGGTTTTATTTTATCTCTTCATTGTACCAAAGAAGGTCAATTCCTTCAGACCAGTTCCGGATCTATCATTATTGAATCGTTATGTTAGGATACCAACATTCAAGATGGTTTCTGTAGGACTATCCTGCCTTTTGTTTAGCAAGGGCATTATATGTCTACAATAGATTTACAGGATGTGTATCTGCATATTCCGATTCATCCAGATCACTTTTAGTGTCTGAGATTCTCTTTTTAGACAAGCATTACCAGTTTTGTGGCTCTACCGTTTGGCTTAGCCTCAGTTCCAAGAATTTTTTTCAAAGGTTCTCGGTGCCCTTCTTTCTGTAATCAGAGAATAGGGTTTTGGTATTTCCTTATTTGGACGATATCTTGGTATTTGCTCAGTCTTCTCATTTTCGAAGAATCTCATACGAATCGACTTGTGTTGTTTCTTCAAGTTCATGGTTGGAGGATCAATTTACCAATCAGTTCATTGATTCCTCAGACAAGGGTAACCTTTTTAGGTTTCTAGATAAATTCAGTGTCTATGACTCTGTCCTTGTCAGACAAGAGAAGTTTAACATTGATATCAGCTTGTCAAAACCTTCAGTCACAATCATTCCCTTTGGTAGCCTTATGCATGGAAATGTTGGGTCTTAGGACTGCCGCATCAGATGCGATCTCCTTTGCTCGTTTTCACATGCGACCTCTTCAGCTCTGTATGCTGAACCAATGGTGCAGGGATTACTCAAAGATATCTCAATTAATATCTTTAAACCGATTTTACAACACTCTCTGACATGGTGGACAGATCACCATCGTTTAGTTCAGGGGGCTTCTTTGTTCTTCCGACCTGGACTATAATCTCAACAGATGCAAGTCTTACAGGTTGGGGAGCTGTGTGGGGGTATCTGACGGCACAAGGGGTTTGGGAATCTCAGGAGGTGAGATTTCCGATCAATATTTTGGAACTCCGTGCAATTTTCAGAGCTCTTCAGTCTTGGCCTCTTCTGAAGAGAGAGTTGTTCATTTGTTTTCAGATAGACAATGTCACAACTGTGGCATACATCAATCATCAAGGAGGGACTCACAGTCCTCTGGCTATGAAAGAAGTATCTCGAATTTTGGTTTGGGCGGAATCCAGCTCCTGTCTAATCTCTGCGGTTCATATCCCAGGTATGGACAATTGGAAAGCGGATTATCTCAGTCGTCAAACGTTGCATCCGGGCGAATGGTCTCTTCACCCAGAGGTATTTCTTCAGATTGTTCAAATGTGGGAACTTCCAGAAATAGATCTGATGGCTTCTCATCTAAACAAGAAACTTCCCAGGTATCTGTCCAGATCCCGGGATCCTCAGGCGGAGGCAGTGGATGCATTATCACTTCCTTGGAAGTATCATCCTCCCTATATCTTTCCGCCTCTAGTTCTTCTTCCAAGAGTAACCTCCAAGATTCTGAAGGAATGCTCGTTTGTTCTGCTGGTAGCTCCGGCATGGCCTCACAGGTTTTGGTATGCGGATCTTGTCCGGATGGCCTCTTGCCAACCGTGGACTCTTCCGTTAAGACCAGACCTTTTTGTCTCAAGGTCCTTTTTTCCATCAGGATCTGAAATCCTTAAATTTAAAGGTATGGAGATTGAACGCTTGATTCTTGGTCAAAGAGGTTTCTCTGACTCTGTGATTAATACTATGTTACAGGCTCTTAAATCTGTATCCAGAGAGATATATTATAGAGTCTGGAAGACTTATATTTCTTGGTGTCTTTCTCATCATTTTTCTTGGCATTCTTTTAGAATACCGAGAATGTTACAGTTTCTTCAGGATGGTTTAGATAAGGGTTTGTCCGCAAGTTCCTTGAAAGGTCAAATCTCTGCTCTTTCTGTTCTTTTTCACAGAAAGATTGCTATTCTTCCTGATATTCATTGTTTTGTACAAGCTTTGGTTCGTATAAAGCCTGTCATTAAGTAAATTTCTCCTCCTTGGAGTTTGAATTTGGTTCTGGGGGCTCTTCAAGCTCCTCCATTTGAACCTATGCATTCATTGGATATTAAATTACTTTCTTGGAAAGTTTTTTGTTCCTTTTGACCATCTCTTCTGCCAGAAGAGTTTCTGAATTATCTGCTCTTTCTTGTGAGTCTCCTTTTCTGATTTTTCATCAGGATAAGGCGGTGTTGCGAACTTCTTTTGAATTTTTACCTAAAGTTGTGAATTCCAACAACATTAGTAGAGAAATTGTGGTTCCTTCATTATGTCCTAATCCTAAGAATTCTAAGGAGAAATCGTTGCATTCTTTGGATGTTGTTAGAGCTTTGAAATATTATGTTGAAGCTACGAAATCTTTTCGTAAGACTTCTAGTCTATTTGTTATCTTTTCCGGTTCTAGAAAAGGCCAGAAAGCTTCTGCCATTTCTTTGGCATCTTGGTTGAAATCTTTTATTCATCTTGCCTATGTTGAGTCGGGTAAAACTCCGCCTCAGAGAATTACAGCTCATTCTACTAGGTCAGTTTCTACTTCCTGGGCGTTTAGGAATGAAGCTTCGGTTGACCAGATCTGCAAAGCAGCGACTTGGTCCTCTTTGCATACTTTTACTAAATTCTACCATTTTTGATGTATTTTCTTCTTCTGAAGCAGTTTTTGGTAGAAAAGTACTTCAGGCAGCGGTTTCAGTTTGAATCTTCTGCTTATGTTTTTCGTTAAACTTTATTTTGGGTGTGGATTATTTTCAGCAGGAATTGGCTGTCTTTATTTTATCCCTCCCTCTCTAGTGACTCTTGTGTGGAAAGATCCACTTCTTGGGTAGTCATTATCCCATACGTCACTAGCTCATGGACTCTTGCTAATTACATGAAAGAAAACATAATTTATGTAAGAACTTACCTGATAAATTCATTTCTTTCATATTAGCAAGAGTCCATGAGGCCCGCCCTTTTTTTGTGGTGGTTATGATTTTGTATAAAGCACAATTATTCCAATTCCTTATTTTATATGCTTTCGCACTTTTTTCTTATCACCCCACTTCTTGGCTATTCGTTAAACTGAATTGTGGGTGTGGTGAGGGGTGTATTTATAGGCATTTTAAGGTTTGGGAAACTTTGCCCCTCCTGGTAGGAATGTATATCCCATACGTCACTAGCTCATGGACTCTTGCTAATATGAAAGAAATGAATTTATCAGGTAAGTTCTTACATAAATTATGTTTTTCTGGAATTTATTATAAAATGCAGATTTACTGAATGCAATGGCAGCGAATCTTTGGAAAGATTATCCTGACAAATACCACACATGTAGTTCTTTAATATTATGTTGTCAAATTACAATAGGTCAGCCTATTTGGGTATGTTTATGAGAGCAATGGGTTGTGGTTTTTAATGAACAAAAACTAGCTATTTAAAGAGACATGCACTCTTCGCACCACAACCCTTTGCAGGAGTAAAATACGACTGCTGAGCCACTTAGCAGTGGAAGTCATATGATGCAGCCATGCGACTGCCACAACTAATTGACTCACCATTTGTCTTCTCGAGACCAGCAGTTCTATGTGGCTCCTGAGAGGTAGTTTAATTATGTATTTAACACCTTTGCAGGAGTTAAACACAGGGGGCTTGATTACAAGTGGTGCGCTAAACTTTTTTCACTCTCACGCTATCTGTGCTCAAAGAAAAAAAAATATCACACCCACATAAGCACACATATTACAAGTTAAAAGTTAACATGAGAGTGAAAGACTGATGAGCGCCAACTTCAGGACTTCAGATATCACGAATGCGCTAACTTCTCATAGACTTCTATAGGGTGCGCTGAAAATAAAAACGGTTATCACTCACACACTAACTCAACACTACGCTAAACCCCAAGGTGCCAGGAAACCTTTACACTCCTATGTTCTTCACATAGAAGAAAGAGTTATTTTTATTTTTAAATATATATTTAAATATAAATATAATTGTATTTATTTTTTTGTAATATATATAATTATATTGTCCCCGGAAAGTCACAGAGAAAATTAAATAAAATAAGGAGTGATTCACAAGGGAGCAATACAAAACTGAAGGATAATCAATTTATAGAATCAAATATAGAACCTATTGGTAATATCTAAAAAATACTGGACATTAATTACTTCAACTCAAATGTACTTGAACACAAATATTAATGAATATTTAATAAGACAAATGAATATATAAAAATACAATCTATACAATTTAGTCAGGTGTATTTACCCTTAAAAAACTGGGACGTCTGCCAACTACTTAATTAAAACAAGAGATACTGAGCTTTTACGGATAACAATGTGTAATAAAGTGATAATGTGCTAGTTAAATAATTAGTTATAATTATTAATCAGTGTTTATATCAAATGTGTTATGTGCCATTATGTAGGCCGTGTTATATATAAGAGGCATAAAATTCTAAAGTCTAGTATGTTAAGTGTATAGTGATATCTAAACACGTATAAAAATCAGCTAAAACCGCAATTAAAACATAGTTCTAATAACGTATTCTATACATAATAAACATAGTGACCAAAAGAACGTATATAACAAAATCTTAACTGTTACAGAGTTGGTTGTAACCGATAAATCTCCAATATGTTGTGAAGTTGGTTGTGACCACTCTATTACAAAGAAAATTGTTACCAATCTAATCTAAAAGCCAATGCAACACTAGCTAATTTATACCTAGTAACAATGCTAAGGATCCTCTAAATGCGTGTATTGATAGAATATATATTAGTCAATAAAGTACTTATAGATTCATCCGTAATGTATAGTGTATGACGACATTTGAGCAAACAGTAAAAGTGGAAGCAATTAGTATCTCAGAGGCCCCTCGCAACCTTCACAGGTTTACCCGGGTGCTCTCTGTCTGCTGTTATACGTGTAAGCGGATATAGGAAAAATCACAGCTAGCAAATCAGGGATAAATTTGGATGTACTTGGTTACTCACGGATACGCCACCTCAGTTGCTTTATCTGTTATGCACAAATTTGCCATCACAGTTGCTCTTTGTTAGGCATCCTTACTTCGCCCTAATGCAGAGCTTTGCATGAGGGTGAAACGCGTTAATAACTATATTGAAGCAACATCACTCTACTGTCCCATCTAAGACGTTTGCTTTTGGAACGTGGGTACAGATATTCAGCAAAACACTTTAATTTGAACAGCCTTTCATCACCTGTAATCCCGCTGCAAACTGAGAGCGTGCTCTAAAGATTCACACAGAGGAGAACTCCAGACGTCAGAGACATATCCACAACGCTAACATAGCTGGAATTAGATCCAAAGGTTCAAGTAAGGACACCTAACAAAGAGCAACTGTGGTGGCGAATTTGTGCCCAACAGATAAAGCAACTGAGGTGGCGTGTCCGTGAGTAACCGAGTACATCCAAGTTTATCCCCGATTTGCTAGCTGTGATTTTTCCTATATCCGCTTACACGTGTAACAGCAGACAGAGAGCACCCGGGTAAAGCTGCGAAGGTAACGAGGGGCCTCTGAGATACTAATATTAAGATTGTGCTTCCACTTTTACTGTTTGCTCAGATGTCATCATGCACTTAAGGATGAAGCTATAAGTACTTTATTGACTAATATATATTCTATTAATACACGCATTTAGAGGATCCTTAGCATTGTTACTAGGTATAAATTAGCTAGTGTTGCATTGGCTTTTAGATTAGATTGGTAACAATTTTCTTTGTAATAGAGTGGTCACAACCGACTTCGCAACATATTGGAGATTTATCGGTTACAACCAACTCTGTAACAGAGTTAAGATTTTGTTATATATGTTCTTTTGGTCACTATGTTTATTATGTATAGAATACGTTATTAGAACTATGTTTTAATTGCGGTTTTAGCTGATTTTTACATGTGTTTAATAATCACTATACACTTAACATACTAGGCTTTAGAATTTTATGACTCCTATATATATCACGGCCTAAATAACGGCACATAACACATTTTATATAAACACTGATTTATATTATAATTATATCAACTAGCACATTGTTATTCGTAAAAGCTCAATATCTCTTGTTTTAATTTAGTAGTTAGGAGACGTCCCAGTTCTTTAAGGGTATATACACCTGATTAAATTGTATATATTGTATTTTTATATATTCATTTGTCTTATTAAATATTCATTAATATTTGTGTTGAGGTATTTTATATCCAGCATTTTTTAGATAGTTTTGTATTGCTCCCTTGTGAAGCGCTCCTTATTTTATTTAATCACTTAGGGATGGTGGGTTCTAAATAGAAGCTTGTACAAGACAAGTCTTAGCGCCCAAATTTTCGTTATTTTTCACCCGAATAGCCACAGCCCATTAATAGGCACAAAACTGCTGGCGTTATCTCTGCCGGTCACTACACACATCTATACAGTGCAACGGAGCCTGATACCGGCTTCTGCATTCAGCTACCTCTGGTAATAGCCGCTACTGCCGTATTTACAGTGTTCAGGCTTGCTACGTTACCAAGCATCTCACCACCAGACCAGCTTCCAAGTATAAAGACGCCAAGCTTGGTAAAATCAAAGCAGACTTAAAAGTCTCATTAAACTAAGTAATGTTTATCTTGTCTTTATATTAAATCATTATATGTAAAAACACTAAATAAGTCCATATTAACATATTTTTAAAGAACTGAATGGAGGTACAAATGTCATACAGCATATCCAAACTAGAGTGTGAACAAATTTGAGCATGGAATGCAAAAGGTTGTCCACCGCTGAATATATAATATTATAATATAAGAGATAGAGATTAGAGAGAGAATAACTTATTGTGTAGTTCATTAACAAATCTAGACAGGCCAGAAGGCTTGTTTTCCCCACAGAAAACCTCTGGAATACATTGTTTAGAATGCAGCAAAGGATTCTGGGTAAGATATGCAAATTAGGTTCACGACACACCTTTTTACTTAAAGTCTGCTTTAGCGCAGTTATCCATAACCATCCCAGGACTGTTTAATAGTTATTGCTACTCATCAGCTGGGAGAAGGTTTGAATCACTGCTGGGTAAAGTTGATTTCGGGCAAAATACAACAACATTTAAAATTAGGGAATCTGCTGAAAAGCAGACGAAGTAAAAAGGTGTGTCATTGTGAACCTAATTTGAATATCTTACCCAGAATCCTTTGCTGCATTGGAAACAATGTATTCCAGAGGTTTTCTGTGGGAAAAAACAGAATTTATGCTTACCTGATAAATTACTTTCTCTTACGGTGTATCCAGTCCACGGATTCATCCTTACTTGTGGGATATTCTCATTCCCTACAGGAAGTGGCAAAGAGGGCACACAGCAGAGCTGTCCATATAGCTCCCCCTCAGGCTCCGCCTCCCCAGTCATTCGACCGACGGTTAGGAGAAAAAGGAGAAACCATAGGGTGCAGTGGTGACTGTAGTTTTACAAAAATAAATTTGAACCTGACTTAAAGGGCCACTGTAAGTAAATATTTTCTATGCCTGTTACTAACTACCCCAAATACGCTTTTTATCAATAGCATTTCACTAACATATCTCTACCGTATATCAGAAATCTTGTCTGCAAATTTAATTGTTTTCCAAACCCACTCCGTGAGTATCCTTTGCTCTGTACCAATCCGTTTACAATACCTAGGTTTCAAAATGGCGCTTTAAACACAAAGTTATTGGTTTAAGTATTTTGAACACTCAGTGCTGAAAATAGTGGGCAGAATAACGTGACATCATCAGCGAATAAAAGATATAACTTTTAGAACGTTATGAAACTTCGTTTTGGAGAAAATATAGGTCAGTAGGTTTTAATTAATGTTTATTAACTTTAATATGTTAGTTGTTTAGCTTAAAAATTATAACAGAAAGTAATCCTTTAATTGCCAGGGTGGGCCGTGGACTGGATACACCGTAAGAGAAAGTAATTTATCAGGTAAGCATAAATTCTGTTTTCTCTTACATGGTGTATCGAGTCCACGGATTCATCCTTACTTGTGGGATACCAATACCAAAGCTTTAGGACACGGATGAAGGGAGGGAACAAGTCAGGTAACCTAAACGGAAGGCACCACTGCTTGCAAAACCTTTCCCCCAAAAATAGCCTCCGAAAAGCAAAAGTATCGAATTTGTAAAATTTGGCAAAAGTATGCAGTGAAGACCAAGTCGCTGCCTTACAAATCTGTTCAACAGAAGCCTCATTCTTGAAAGCCCATGTGGAAGCCACAGCTCTGGTGGAATGAGCGGTAATTCGTTCAGGAGGCTGCTGTCCAGCAGTCTCATATGCCAATCGGATGATGCTTTTCAGCCAGAAGGAAAGGGAGGTAGTAGTCACTTTTTGATGTTTGTCTGAAATCTTTAGTTGCTTTTAAATAGAATTTTAAAGCACGAACCACATCAAGATTGTGTAACAGTCGTTCCATCTTAGAAACTGGATTAGGGCACAGAGAAGGAACAATGATTTATTTCATGTAATTGGCAAGAGCTAGTGCTAGTGACATATGGGATATACAATCCTACCAGGAGGGGCAAAGTTTCCCAAACCTCAAAATGCCTATAAATACACCCCTCACCACACCCACAATTAAGTTTTACAAACTTTGCCTCCTATGGAGGTGGTGAAGTAAGTTTGTGCTAAGATTTATTATAGAGTTTGGAAGACTTACATTTCATGGTGTTCTTCTCATAAATTCTCCTGGCATTCTTTTAGAATTCCTAGAATTTTACAGTTTCTTCAGGATGGTTTGGATAAGGGTTTGTCTGCAAGTTCCTTGAAAGGACAAATCTCCGCTCTTTCTGTTTTATTTCACAGAAAGATTGCTATTCTTCCTGATATTCACTGTTTTGTACAGGCTTTAGTTCGTATTAAGCCTGTCATTAAATCAATTTCTCCTCCTTGGAGTGTTAATTTGGTTCTGAAGGCTTTACAAGCTCCTCCATTTGAGCCTATGCATTCTTTGGACATTAAACTACTTTCCTGGAAAGTGTTGTTCCTTTTGGCTATTTTTTCTGCTAGAAAAGTTTCTGAGCTATCTGCTCTTTCTTGTGAGTCTCCTTTTTTCATCAGGATAAGGCAGTTTTGCGGACTTCTTTTCAATTTTTACCTAAGGTTGTGAATTCTAACAACATTAATAGAGAAATTGTTGTTCCTTCCTTGTGTCCTAATCCTAAGAATTCTTTGGAGAGATCCTTACATTCTTTGGATGTGGTAAGAGCTTTGAAATATTATGTGGAAGCTACTAAAAATTTCAGGAAGACTTCCAGTCTATTTGTTTTATTTTCTGGTCCTAGGAAAGGTCAGAAAGCTTCTGCTATTTCCTTGGCTTCTTGGTTGAAACTTTTGATTCATCAAGCTTATTTGGAGTCGGGTCAAACCCCGCCTCAGAGAATTACAGCTCATTCTACTAGATCAGTCTCCACTTCGTGGGCTTTTAAGAATGAAGATTCAGTTGATCAGATTTGCAGAGCAGCAACTTGGTCCTCTTTGCATACATTTACTAAATTCTACCATTTTGATGTATTTGCTTCTTCGGAAGCAGTTTTTGGTAGAAAAGTTCTTCAGGCAGCTGTTTCAGTTTGATTCTTCTGCTTTTTGATTTAAGTTTTTTTCTTTCAAAAGTGAAAATAACTTATTTTTTGGATTGTGGATTATTTTTTCAGCGGAATATGGCTGTTTTTATTTTATTCCCTCCCTCTCTAGTGACTCTTGAGTGGAAGACTCCACATCTTGGGTATTGATATCCTATATGTCACTAGCTCATGGACTCTTGCCAATTACATGAAAGAAAACATAATTTATGTAAGAACTTACCTGATAAATTAATTTCTTTCATATTGGCAAGAGTCCATGAGGCCCAACCTTTTTATGGTGGTTATGATTTTTTGTATAAAGCACAATTATTTCCAAATTTCCTTTGTTGATGCTTTCTACTTCTTTCTTTATCACCCCACTGCTCGGCTATTCGTTAAACTGAATTGTGGGTGTGGTGAGGGGTGTATTTATAGGCATTTTGAGGTTTGGGAAACTTTGCCCCTCCTGGTAGGATTGTATATCCCATATGTCACTAGCTCATGGACTCTTGCCAATATGAAAGAAATGAATTTATCAGGTAAGTTCTTACATAAATTATGTTTTCCTGGTTAATATTCTTATTAGAAACCACTTTTGGAAGGAAACCAGGTTTGGTACGCAAAACAACCTTATCTGCATGGAACACCAGATAGGGTGAATTACACTGCAAAGCAGACAATTCTGAAACTCTTCGAGCAGAAGAAATAGCTACCAAAAACAAAACTTTCCAAGATAATAACTTAATATCTATGGAATGTAAAGGTTCAAACGGAACCCCTTGAAGAACTGAAAGAACTAAATTTAGACTCCATGGAGGAGCCACAGGTTTATAGACAGGCTTGATTCTAACTAGAGCCTGTGCAAACGCCTGAACGTCTGGTACTTCTGCCAGACGCTTGTGTAACAGGATAGACAGAGCAGATATCTGTCCCTTTAAGGAACTAGCTGACAATCCCTTCTCCAATCCTTCTTGGAGAAAAGACAATATCCTTGGAATCCTAGTCTTACTCCACGAGTAACCCTTGGATTCACACCAACAAAGATATTTCCGCCATATCTTATGGTAAATTTTCCTGGTGACAGGCTTTCTGGCCTGGATCAGAGTATCTATAACTGATTCAGAGAACCCACGCTTAGCTAGAATTAAGCGTTCAATTTCCAAGCAAGCAGTTGCAGAGAAACTAGATTTGGATGCTTGAATGGACCCTGTATTAGAAGATCCTGCCTCGATGGCAGCTTCCATGGTGGAACCGATGACATGTCCACTAGGTCTGCATACCAAGTCCTACGTGGCCAGGCAGGCGCTATCAGAATTACCGAAGCCTTCTCCTGTTTGATTCTGGCTACTAGCCGAGGGAGAAGAGGAAACGGAAAGACATAAGCTAGACTGAAGGACCAAGGCGCTACTAGAGCATCTATCAATGCCGCCTTGGGGTCCTTGGACCTGGATCCGTAAAGGGGAAGTTTGGTGTTCTGACGGGACGCCATCAGATCCAATTCTGGAATGCCCCATAGCTGGGTCAGCTGAGCAAAAACCTCCGGGTGGAGTTCGCACTCCCCCAGGTGAAAAGTCTGATGACTCAGAAAATCCGCCTCCCAGTTGTCTACTCCTGGGATGTGAATTGCAGATAGGTGGCAGGAGTGATCCTCCGCCCATTTGATTGCACAGTAAATTTCAAGTCAATTAACCCCTTACTGCCCAAACCGGAGCAAATTAAAGCTGGCAATCGGTTAGCAAACTAGAGCACCATGCCACAGCCTCTCTGAAGTCCTCAAGTAATCTTTGGACTCTTCACATGGAGCTGCATGAAGCTGTCTGTAAAATCAACTGTGCAACTGAGGCGTGAATTTCAGGCCCCCTCCCTCTTCACTCTGGAGTTGTGGGGCCTTCCCAAGCCAAAATAGGTGTCTAAATATATGCCAAGCTTTCTGGCCTGTCTAGATTTGTTAATGAACTACACAATGAGTTATTTTCTCTATATTTTGTGTGTAGTGGAGGATTTTAAACTCACATTTTACCTCCCCCTAATTTTAAATGTTGTATGTATATATATATATATATATATATATATATATATATATATATATATATATATATATATATATATATATATATATATATATATATATATATATATATATATAAAAAGGCAATAAGAGATATGAGCCGAGGACAAAGGTCCCCAATTCACCCTATGGCACACTATACAGAGATGGAACCGCCCTGAAGATACTACAGGATCCCTATATACTTCACACTAGCTGAGGGTACCTAGCAGCCTGGTCCCAGAGAAAAAGACTCTGATGAAGAAGGGAAATATATTTTTAACCCCTTTGAAAACGCGTAAGGTGTATATTTTAAGATAAACTGTATCCTCCTGTGTGTATACTGGATCGAGTGGTGATTCTAGTTCCCTGGATTGAACTGGATATACTTGGATTCAGTTGTCTAATTACATTGGACACTGTGGATTATTTTTACATGCTGTATTCATACCTCATGTGTTGAGGACTCTAAATGTGAGTGGAAACTTGTATGTTGTGCTTTTAAATACTATTATTAAACAGTATTACACTATGCTCTGTTTTTCTGGCTTTTTCCATCTATATGGTTACCGGAGTTGAAAGTCTCCTTCCTATAAAAGAGCACTGGACCCTGGAGTATCCATACGGAGTCTGGTTGTAATACCTGTGACAAGATTCTGCATATTTCCAGAAATCAACTACACACCTGATCCATACTACAGGAGGCGCCTAGCCCATTTGTGAATTCTGCTACATCCTTACCTCATCTGATTGAGGGTCTTAGAAGTAAGTGCACATCCATTAGGGGAGACGGCGACGAAGAGCTGCTGATTTCTTACTTCATTTATATATATATATATATATATATATATATATATATATATATATATATATACACACACATATATACGTTTATTTTGACTTTATATCCTCTGAAACTGTGACACTTACTTGTCATTTGATCTGTTTTACCTTCTTTTATATTGTACTATTATCCTTTTTATTGTAGTGCTTATAGTTATATTGTTGGGGTATATATATATATATATATATATATATATATATATATATATATATATATATATATATATATACACACACAACTTCCCTTTAAAGACAATTGTTACTAAATTGGGAAAATAACAGTTTTAGTCTCCACAACTCTCATTACATTAGCAAATCAGAAATTTATTATTTACCTTGTAATATAGGTTAGTGGTCAGCCCGTTATGTGCAGGCTGGGCCATATTGCACAGCATCTTTAAATTGTAATATAGGTTAGCGCACAGCTCGTTATGTGCAGGCTGTGCCATATTGCTCAGCATCTATACCTTGTAATATAGGTTAGCGGTCAGCCCGTTATGTGCAGGCTGTGCCATATTGCACAGCATCTTTACCTTATATATAGGTTAGCTGTCAGTTTGTTATGTGCAGGCTGTGCCATATTCTGCAGCATTTATACATTGTAATATAGGTTAGCTGTCAGTTTGTTATGTGCAGGTTGTGCCATATTGTGCAGCATCTATACCTTGTAATATAGGTTAGCAGTCAGCTCGTTATGTGCAGGCTGTGCAATATTGTGCAGCATCTATACCTTGTAATATAGGTTAGCAGTCAGCTCGTTATGTGCAGGCTGTGCCATATTGTGCAGCATCTATACCTTGTAATATAGGTTAGCAGTCAGCTCGTTATGTGCAGGCTGTGCCATATTGTGCAGCATCTATACCTTGTAATATAGGTTAGCTGTCAGTTTGTTATGTGCAGGCTGTGCAATTTTGCGCAGCATCTATACCTTGTAATATAGTTTAGCAGTCAGCCCGTTATGTGCAGGCTGTGCCATGTTGCTCAGCATCTATACCTTGTAATATAGGTTAGCAGTCAGCTTGTTATGTGCAGGCTGTGCCATATTGCGCAGCATCTATACCTTGTCATATAGGTTAGCAGTCAGCTTGTTATGTGCAGGCTGTGCCATATTGCGCAGCATCTATACCTTGTCATATAGGTTAGCAGTCAGCTCGTTATGTGCAGGCTGTGCCATATTGTGCAGCATCTATACCTTGTAATATAGGTTAGCTGTCAGTTTGTTATGTGCAGGCTGTGCAATTTTGCGCAGCATCTATACCTTGTAATATAGTTTAGCAGTCAGCCCGTTATGTGCAGGCTGTGCCATGTTGCTCAGCATCTATACCTTGTAATATAGGTTAGCAGTCAGCTTGTTATGTGCAGGCTGTGCCATATTGCGCAGCATCTATACCTTGTAATATAGGTTAGCAGTCAGCTTGTTATGTGCAGGCTGTGCCATATTGCGCAGCATCTATACCTTGTCATATAGGTTAGCAGTCAGCTCGTTATGTGCAGGCTGTGCCGTATTGTGCAGCATCTATACCTTGTCATATAGGTTAGCAGTCAGCTCGTTATGTGCAGGCTGTGCCATATTGCGCAGCATCTATACCTTGTAATATAGGTTAGCAGTCAGCCCGTTATGTGCAGGCTGTGCCCTATAGTGCAGCATATATACTTGTAATATAGGTTAGCAGTCAGCTCGTTATGTGCAGGCTGTGCCATATTGCGCAGCATCTATACCTTGTAATATAGGTTAGCGGTCAGCCCATTATGTGCAGGCTGTGCCCTATAGTGCAGCATCTATACCTTGTAATATAGGTTAGCGGTCAGCCCATTATGTGCAGGCTTTGCCATATTGTGCAGCATCTATACCTTATAATATAGGTTAGCGGTCAGCCCATTATGTGCAGGCTGTGCAGCATCTATACCTTGTAATATAGGTTAGCAGTCAGCTTGTTATGTGCAGGCTGTGCCATATTGTGCAGCATCTATACCTTGTAATATAGGTTAGCAGTCAGCTTGTTATGTGCAGGCTGTGCCATATTGTGCAGCATCTATACCTTGTAATATAGGTTAGCAGTCAGCTCGTTATGTGCAGGCTGTGCCATATTGTGCAGCATCTATACCTTGTAATATAGGTTAGCAGTCAGCTCGTTATGTGCAGGCTGTGCCATATTGTGCAGCATCTATACCTTGTAATATAGGTTAGCAGTCAGCTTGTTATGTGCCATATAGTGCAGCATCTACACCTTGTAATATAGGTTAGCAGTCAGCTCGTTATGTGCAGGCTGTGCCATATTGTGCAGCATCTATACCTTGTAATATAGGTTAGCAGTCAGCTTGTTATGTGCCATATAGTGCAGCATCTACACCTTGTAATATAGGTTAGCAGTCAGCTCGTTATGTGCAGGCTGTGCCATGTTGCTCAGCATCTATACCTTGTAATATAGGTTAGCAGTCAGCTCGTTATGTGCAGGCTGTGCCATATAGTGCAGCATCTATACCTTGTAATATAGGTTAGCAGTCAGCTCGTTATGTGCAGGCTGTGCCGTATTGTGCAGCATCTATACCTTGTAATATAGGTTAGCAGTCAGCTCGTTATGTGCAGGCTGTGCCATATTGTGCAGCATCTATACCTTGTAATATAGGTTAGCAGTCAGCTCGTTATGTGCAGGCTGTGCCGTATTGTGCAGCATCTATACCTTGTAATATAGGTTAGCAGTCAGCTCGTTATGTGCAGGCTGTGCCATATAGTGCAGCATCTATACCTTGTAATATAGGTTAGCAGTCAGCTCGTTATGTGCAGGCTGTGCCATATTGTGCAGCATCTATACCTTATAATATAGGTTAGCGGTCAGCCTATTATGTGCAGGCTGTGCAGCATCTATACCTTGTAATATAGGTTAGCAGTCAGCTTGTTATGTGCAGGCTGTGCCATATTGTGCAGCATCTATACCTTGTAATATAGGTTAGCAGTCAGCTCGTTATGTGCAGGCTGTGCAGCATCTATACCTTGTAATATAGGTTAGCAGTCAGCTCGTTATGTGCAGGCTGTGCCATATTGTGCAGCATCTATACCTTGTAATATAGGTTAGCAGTCAGCTCGTTATGTGCAGGATGTGCCATATTGCGCAACATCTTAAGCGATGGAACACAGGTTGGGATGAGTTTACTCTTTAATATATTCTCGGCTCTGACATAAATGTTGTGGCTAATAAATTATTATAGAGGTGATTTTGCTGCAATTAGAAATACTGCCTGTTACAGGTGAATTAGCAGTTTGCGGGACAGAATGTTAAAAAGTCTAATAAAAGAGACCTTAAAGTATTTTTTCTGCATACGCCATACGTTATTCACTGCATAAAAAAAAATATGTTAAAAATCATCCGAATCAGTTATTTTGCCAGCAAACAAGTCCATGAAAACAAACATTTAAAAGCATCTAGTCTGTTATTCATCTGGTCTCCTTTCCTGTGTCCAATTAGGGACAGATATAAATAAGTTCCTGCGCTAATCAAGCAATCACTGCGTAGCATGTAAGAAGGTCAGGGCTCTGAATTCCACACAATGCAATCCAGCCTCTCTGGGGAAATGGGAAGAACTTCAAAAATTCAAATTTAAATTTTAGGAAAAACAGCAAAATAAATTATTAAAGAGCATTGCAAAACATGTTCTCTACACACAATGCTTTTATGAAAAATTAAATCTTGAGTTTTAATCTTAGAAATTCTGCCTCAATATTCTTGCACCAGCATGTCACATGCGGAACGATCTCTGTCTTCAATAATGCAGCCTCAACAATGTGGTTAGCGGTTTTATAGCTGAAGTATTGTGCCCATACAAGATCAGTACCCACAACACACTGAACAGCAGAATCTTCTGTCTGTTACATTAATAGCACCAAGAATTATTCAAAGCGATACATTAGCACAGTTTGTGCACCAAAAATAAAGACAGTACCCCAAATATCACAAAATAACAGTACAACAAATGAATATACAAGAGTTTGCATACCAAAGAATGGACAAATGTATAGTTTACTGAGCTGAGACCCAAACTCTCGTTGGTGAGATTGTTACAAAAGTAATTCAAAAAAAGAAAAAGGCAATAAAAATACTTTAAAAAAATCCCTAAATCAATTTTCATATAACCTTGCTTGTGTAAAGTCTTGAGCACATCTGTTTATAATAGTAACAGTATGGCAAATCCTTTCATCGCAGGAAGACTGTAGATACAATATTTTGTGGTAGCCATTCAAGGGATTTTGCTGTCCCTATAATACATTACCCAGGTCACAGACCTACAGCAGAATGGGATAACCAGCCAGACCCCACTATCTCCCCCGACACCCTGCAGTGCGTCCGCCTCAATCAATCGCCTGAGTCCGTGTCGTGTCGTCGCTTGGCCCCACACGAAGGGCCTGACCTTCCACTTCTGTGAGGGGATGTGTGTCCCCTGTTACGGCTTCGGCTTCTTGCCCTGGCAGGGGGTCGTGCCAGCCGGCGAGGGGAGTCCTCACTGGAAGAATGAGAGTCATGGCGGTGTATGCTCCGAGTCCTCTGTGTGTCCCTCTCCTCTGATGAATAGCTGTCACGCCTGCGGGCTCCAATCTGCCGAGATGATGATGATGAATTACATCTGGGGGAGACGGCTTTTCTCCACCTTTCAATATAGGAACAAAAAGCACACACAAGAAGAGCACAGGTCAGACTGTCACTTTAAACAACAAGGCTTTTGTAATGCTCAGGAAGGAGAGAAAATAAACAAAAAAACATTACAAAAGCTTTTGAGATGAGAGGGTAAAAGTGCACAGTAAATATATAGTGATACTCTACCAGCCACAGGACAGACGTTACACACAGAAGTTGCATAGGTCTTTAAAGGGACAGTAAATATATAATGATACTCTACCAGCCACAGGACAGACGTTACAAACAGAACTTGCATAGGTCTTTAAAGGGACAGTAAATATATAGTGATACTCTACCAGTCAAAGGACAGACGTTACAAACAGAACTTGCATAGGTCTTTAAAGGGACAGTAAATATATAGTGATACTCTACCAGCCACAGGACAGACGTTACAAACAGAACTTGCATAGGTCTTTAAAGGGACAGTAAATATATAGTGATACTCTACCAGCCACAGGACAGACGTTACAAACAGAACTTGCATAGGTCTTTAAAGGGACAGTAAATATATAGTGATACTCTACCAGCCAAAGGACAGACGTTACACACAGAACTTGCATAGGTCTTTAAAGGGACAGTAAATATATAGTGATACTCTACCAGCCACAGGACAGACGTTACAAACAGAACTTGCATAGGTCTTTAAAGGGACAGTAAATATATAGTGATACTCTACCAGCCAAAGGACAGACGTTACAAACAGAAGTTGCATAGGTCTTTAAAGGGACAGTAAATATATAGTGATACTCTACCAGCCAAAGGACAGACGTTACAAACAGAACTTGCATAGGTCTTTAAAGGGACAGTAAACATATGAACTATTTTAGAATATGGAATAATAGGACTCATATTAAACTCTTCCCCATCACCATAACAAAAATGGTAAATGAAGTAATAAATTGTGATGCAGATGCAAAAAAAATACACAAACTTATTTTAAAGCAACAGTAAAGTCAAAATTACACTAAAATGGATTGGACAGACTCCGGATAACATGCCCAAAGAAATTCCAATTTACTCCTGTAATTAATTTTGCTTTGTTTCTTTGGTATCATTTGTTAATGAATAGCCCTAGGTGACCTCAGGAGCATACACATGTCCTTAGCTATTTGTAAAGTCTATGACATGCAGCTAGTTCACGGTAGTGCATTGCTTTTGAGCCTACCTATGTATGCTTTTCAATAATGGGTACCAAGAGAGCAAAGGAAATTAGATTAGAGAAGTAAATTGCAAAATTGCATGTCTTTCTGAATAATGAGTTTCATTTTACTGTCCCTTTAATGCCATTGCACCCCTGCAAATCTGTGCACACAGAATCAACCCTTTACTAAGTTTCAAGAAAATTGTTTGGAAAGGAATAGATCTGCACAAGGATCTAAGTATGAGGAGGGAGGGGCAAACATTAAAACATGATTTATAATGTAACTGTTTAGTTAAACTATTTAAATTGTTATTATTAAAAGGGACAGTAAAGTAAAAATAAAACTAATGATTCAGACAGAGCAGCAATCCTAAACAACTTTACAATTTACTTCGATTAACAAAATGTGCACAGTCTTTATATATTTACACTTTTTTGTGTCACCAGCTCCTACTGAGCATGTGCAAGAATTAACAGAATATACGTATATGCATTTGTGATTGGCTGATGGCTGTCACATGATAAAGTAGGAGGAAATAGACATAACTTTGAAATTTGTCAGAAAAAAACTACTACTACGCATTTGAAGTTCAGACTAAGTGCTATTGCATTGTATTTTTATCATGCATTTGTTTATTATTACAATCTACTGTATTTACTGGTCATTTAAGGTAATGTTTATTTGTCTTCAGTTAAATCAAACTTTAAATTGTTGTTATTAAAGTGATGGTAAATCCTAGCGTTTGTGAAAAAAAATGATTTACCATTGGAACAAAAAATACTAAAAGCTCCTTTATTTGCTTGTCTCTAGCGTTTGCCGTGCTAAGCGCCTTCACTTTAAGGTAATCATTTTTCTCCTTTAAATAAAGGACAGGTAAAATTGCTGATCAAATATGAATTCACCAACAAATAATTTAATGTATTTCAATGATCTATCTATGCATATATAATGATACATAACCAAATCAGCGATGGTCTAATTTAACTGGAAAAATAATAAAACCATGATTTAAATTATTACTGACTAGCGATTTAAAATTGTGATTTAAATCAAATCCACCCTGTGGAAAGATAAGAATTAACACCATCTATTTTATTAATCCTCAGGATAGCGCTCTGTGTATCTCAGGCGGGATTAATCCTCAGGATAGCGCTCTGTGTATCTCAGGTGGGATTAATCCTCAGGATAGCGCTCTGTATCTCAGACGGGATTAATCCTCAGGATAGCGCTCTGTGTATCTCAGGTGGGATTAATCCTCAGGATAGCGCTCTGTGTATCTCAGGTGGGATTAATCCTCAGGATAGCGCTCTGTGTATCTCAGGCGGGATTAATCCTCAGGATAGCGCTCTGTGTATCTCAGGCGGGATTAATCCTCAGGATAGCGCTCTGTGTATCTCAGGCGGGATTAATCCTCAGGATAGCGCTCTGTATCTCAGACGGGATTAATCCTCAGGATAGCGCTCTGTGTATCTCAGGTGGGATTAATCCTCAGGATAGCGCTCTGTGTATCTCAGGCGGGATTAATCCTCAGGATAGCGCTCTGTGTATCTCAGGCGGGATTAATCCTCAGGATAGCGCTCTGTGTATCTCAGGTGGGATTAATTCTCAGGATAGCGCTCTGTATCTCAGGCGGGATTAATCCTCAGGATAGCGCTCTGTATCTCAGACGGGATTAATCCTCAGGATAGCGCTCTGTGTATCTCAGGTGGGATTAATCCTCAGGATAGCGCTCTGTGTATCTCAGGTGGGATTAATCCTCAGGATAGCGCTCTGTGTATCTCAGGCGGGATTAATCCTCAGGATAGCGCTCTGTGTATCTCAGGCGGGATTAATCCTCAGGATAGCGCTCTGTGTATCTCAGGCGGGATTAATCCTTAGGATAGCGCTCTGTGTATCTCAGGCGGGATTAATCCTCAGGATAGCGCTCTGTATCTCAGGCGGGATTAATCCTCAGGATAGCGCTCTGTGTATCTCAGGCGGGATTAATCCTCAGGATAGCGCTCTGTGTATCTCAGGCGGGATTAATCCTCAGGATAGCGCTCTGTGTATCTCAGGCGGGATTAATCCTCAGGATAGCGCTCTGTGTATCTCAGGCGGGATTAATCCTCAGGATAGCGCTCTGTATCTCAGGCGGGATTAATCCTCAGGATAGCGCTCTGTGTATCTCAGGTGGGATTAATCCTCAGGATAGCGCTCTGTGTATCTCAGGTGGGATTAATCCTCAGGATAGCGCTCTGTGTATCTCAGGCGGGATTAATCCTCAGGATAGCGCTCTGTGTATCTCAGGCGGGATTAATCCTCAGGATAGCGCTCTGTGTATCTCAGGCGGGATTAATCCTCAGGATAGCGCTCTGTGTATCTCAGGCGGGATTAATCCTCAGGATAGCGCTCTGTGTATCTCAGGCGGGATTAATCCTCAGGATAGCGCTCTGTGTATCTCAGGCGGGATTAATCCTCAGGATAGCGCTCTGTGTATCTCAGGCGGGATTAATCCTTAGGATAGCGCTCTGTGTATCTCAGGCGGGATTAATCCTCAGGATAGCGCTCTGTATCTCAGGCGGGATTAATCCTCAGGATAGCGCTCTGTGTATCTCAGGCGGGATTAATCCTCAGGATAGCGCTCTGTGTATCTCAGGCGGGATTAATCCTCAGGATAGCGCTCTGTGTATCTCAGGCGGGATTAATCCTCAGGATAGCGCTCTGTATCTCAGGTGGGATTAATCCTCAGGATAGCGCTCTGTATCTCAAGTGGGATTAATCCTCAGGATAGCGCTCTGTATCTCAGGCGGGATTAATCCTCAGGATAGCGCTCTGTGTATCTCAGGCGGGATTAATTCTCAGGATAGCGCTCTGTGTATCTCA
This sequence comes from Bombina bombina, assembly GCF_027579735.1. Taxonomy (NCBI): domain Eukaryota; kingdom Metazoa; phylum Chordata; class Amphibia; order Anura; family Bombinatoridae; genus Bombina; species Bombina bombina. The sequence continues at coordinate 151,726,912 of NC_069503.1, forward strand.
GGCGGGATTAATCCTCAGGATAGCGCTCTGCGTATCTCAGGCGGGATTAATCCTCAGGATAGCGCTCTGCGTATCTCAGGCGGGATTAATCCTCAGGATAGCGCTCTGCGTATCTCAGGCGGGATTAATTCTCAGGATAGCGCTCTGTGTATCTCAGACGGGATTAATCCTCAGGATAGCGCTCTGTATCTCAGGCGGGATTAATCCTCAGGATAGCGCTCTGTGTATCTCAGGCGGGATTAATCCTCAGGATAGCGCTCTGTGTATCTCAGGCGGGATTAATCCTCAGGATAGCGCTCTGTGTAACTCAGGCGGGATTAATCCTCAGGATATCGCTCTGTGTATCTCAGGCGGGAATAATCCTCAGGATAGCGCTCTGTATCTCAGACGGGATTAATCCTCAGGATAGCGCTCTGTGTATCTCAGGCGGGATTAATCCTCAGGATAGCGCTCTGTGTATCTCAGGCGGGATTAATCCTCAGGATAGCGCTCTGTGTATCTCAGGCGGGATTAATCCTCAGGATAGCGCTCTGTGTATCTCAGGTGGGATTAATCCTCAGGATAGCGCTCTGTGTATCTCAGGCGGGATTAATCCTCAGGATAGCGCTCTGTGTATCTCAGGCGGGATTAATCCTCAGGATAGCGCTCTGTGTATCTCAGGCGGGATTAATCCTCAGGATAGCGCTCTGTGTATCTCAGGCGGGATTAATCCTCAGGATAGCGCTCTGTGTATCTCAGGCGGGATTAATCCTCAGGATAGCGCTCTGTGTATCTCAGGTGGGATTAATCCTCAGGATAGCGCTCTGTATCTCAGGCAGGATTAATCCTCGGGATATTGCTCTGCGTATCTCAAGTGGTATTAATCCTCAGTATAGCGTTATGCTTCACACCACTGCCTTTTGTACAGCAACAGTCTCACATCCGCAACCTTAAAATCATAACTAAATTCCTCAATTGCTAAAGAGGGCTGCAGTGTTTTAATACAGAACACGTGCACACGTGCAGCATATTCATTATAATTTTATAAATCAGGAGAAATCACAAATGGTAATAATGGATAGCAAATTAAAGGGACAGTAAAATCAAAAGTAAACTTTCATGATTTAGATAGAACGTGTACATTTAAACAACTTTACAATTTACTTCTATTATCAAAATGTGCTTTGTTCTCTTAGTATCCTTTGTTGAAGTGTAAATGTAAGCAGGCTCAGAAGAGCTCAGAACTGCAACAGTGTTTGCAATTTTGAATAACATTGCTATAAACATTATTTCAATGCTGTCATAGAGTGTTATAGACACGTGCAGGTTCCTGAGCTCCTATGAGCCTGCTTTTTAGACTTCAACAAAGGATACTAAGAGAACAAAGCACATTTTTATATCAGAAGTAAATTGCAAAGTTGTATAAAATGACATGCTCTGTCTAGAACATACATTTCATTTTGACTCTACTGTCCCGTTAAGATCATAGAAAAGATAGTGTTTTTTTTGTATCAGGTGTAATAATGTTTCATCGCATTCTCCAGTGGTTTATACACATGAGCTCTAGGGAATCCTAAAGAACATAGTCTAGGCATGAATATAGCCCCAATGCCAGAGCCATTCTCCAGTGGTTTATACACATGAGCTCTAGGGAATCCTAAAGAACATAGTCTAGGCATGAATATAGCCCCAATGCCAGAGCCATTCTCCAGTGGTTTATATACATGAGCTCTAGGGAATCCTAAAGAACATAGTCTAGGCATGAATATAGCCCCAATGCCAGAGCCATTCTCCAGTGGTTTATACACATGAGCTCTAGGGAATCCTAAAGAACATAGTCTAGGCATGTATATAGCCCCAATGCCAGAGCCATTCTCCAGTGGTTTATACACATGAGCTCTAGGGAATCCTAAAGAACATAGTCTAGGCATGAATATAGCCCCAATGCCAGAGCCATTCTCCAGTGGTTTATACACATGAGCTCTAGGGAATCCTAAAGAACATAGTCTAGGCATGAATATAGCCCCAATGCCAGAGCCATTCTCCAGTGGTTTATATACATGAGCTCTAGGGAATCCTAAAGAACATAGTCTAGGCATGAATATAGCCCCAATGCCAGAGCCATTCTCCAGTGGTTTATACACATGAGCTCTAGGGAATCCTAAAGAACATAGTCTAGGCATGTATATAGCCCCAATGCCAGAGCCATTCTCCAGTGGTTTATACACATGAGCTCTAGGGAATCCTAAAGAACATAGTCTAGGCATGAATATAGCCCCAATGCCAGAGCCATTCTCCAGTGGTTTATACACATGAGCTCTAGGGAATCCTAAAGAACATAGTCTAGGCATGAATATAGCCCCAATGCCAGAGCCATTCTCCAGTGGTTTATACACATGAGCTCTAGGGAATCCTAAAGAACATAGTCTAGGCATGAATATAGCCCCAATGCCAGAGCCATTCTCCAGTGGTTTATATACATGAGCTCTAGGGAATCCTAAAGAACATAGTCTAGGCATGAATATAGCCCCAATGCCAGAGCCATTCTCCAGTGGTTTATACACATGAGCTCTAGGGAATCCTAAAGAACATAGTCTAGGTATGTATATAGCCCCAATGCCAGAGCCATTCTTCAGCTCCAAATCATTTTACTGCTCATTCTGGAGACCATAGTTCCAAAAAAATATAAACTGTCTTACAAGAACAAACCCATCACAACCTTAATATGTACAGATTAGATCAGAGAAGTGATATGATAGAAACCTTCAGGTGTAGTAATACCTGATAATAAAGATAATAAAGTTTGGGATGAAAAATGTTTTTGACAGAAGAGGAACAAAAGAAGATGAGGTTATGAACTCAGATTTGAAGAATAATTTGCAGAGGCTGCTTCTTTACAAAAAAGGGTGGATGATCCAAGCAATAGACATCCAATGTCGGTGATATACATAAGGGTAACAAGAAGAAATTAAACCCATACTTAAAGGGATACTAAACCCTCATTTCTTTCATGTAATTGGCAAGAGTCCATGAGCTAGTGACGTATGGGATATACAATCCTACCAGGAGGGGCATAGTTTCCCAAACCTCAAATGCCTATAAATACTCCCCTCACCACACCCACAATTCAGTTTTACAAACTTTGCCTCCTATGGAGGTGGTGAAGTAAGTTTGTGCTAAGATTTCTACGTTGATATGCGCTTCTCAGCATTTTGAAGCCCGATTCCTCTCAGAGTACAGTAAATGTCAGAGGGATGTGAAGGGAGTATCACCTATTGAATACAATGGTCTTCCTAACGGGGATCTATTTCATAGGTTCTCTGTTATCGGTCATAGAGATTCATCTCCTACCTCCCTTTACAGATCAACGATATACTCTCATATTCCATTACCTCTACTGATAACTGTTTCAGTACTGGTTTGGCTATCTGCTATATGTGGATGGGTGTCTTTTGGTAAGTATGTTTTTTATTACTTAAGACACCTCAGCTATGGTTTGGCACTTTATGCATTTATATAAAGTTCTAAATATATGTATTGTACTTATATTTGCCATGAGTCAGGTTCATGTATTTCCTTTTGCAGTCTGTCAGTTTCATATTTGGGGAAAATTAACATATTAAGAAATATTTTTTCTTACCTGGGGTTTAGTCTTTTTTCCAAATGGTCTACATTTTTCTTGCAAATTGCGGGCAGGATTAGGCCCGCGGGTGCGCCAAATGCTAGACTTTATTGCGTCATTCTTTTGCGCAAAAGTACGTCCGTTGACGCAAGTTAGTCATTTCCGGCGTCGTAGTTGACGCCAAGTTCCTTACACAGGGCTGCGTCATTAGTGACTCAAGTGTGTCATTTCCGGATGTTGTTGGCGCCAAAAAAATTTCAGTTACGTTGTGCGTCATACTTGGCGCCAAATTTTTTCATTAATTTAATAGCCCATTGCTATTTGCCTCTTGCCTTTTTCTATGTCAGAGGGCTATGCTATTTGCATTTTTTTTCCCATTCCTGAAACTGTCATATAAGGAAATTGACAAATTTTGCTTTATATGTTGTTTTTTATATTACATTTTGCAAGATATCTCAATCTGATCCTGCCTCATAAGTATCTGTTGGAACGCATCCCAGCAAATCCAGTTAAAGCTCAGGCTTTCCTGAAGTGTGTTTCAGACCTGGAGTTTCAGGGGTAGTCATGCCAGTTCCTTTTCAGGAACAAGGACTGGGGTTTTTATTCAAATCCATTCATTGTCCCAAAGAAGAAAATTTCATTCAGACAAATTCTGGATCTGAAAATTTTGAATCGTTATGTAAGAGTATCAACTTCAAATGGTGACTTTAACGACTGTTCTGCCTCTTGTTCAGCAAGGACTTTTTAGGTCCACAATGGACTTGCAGGATGTATACCTTCATATTCCGATTCATTCAGATCATTTTCAGTTCCTGAGATTCTCTTTTCTAGACAAGCATTACCAATTTGTTGCTCTTCCATTTGGACTAGAAACCGCTCAAATAATCTTTTTCAAAGGTTCTAGGTGCCCTGCTTTATGGAAACCAGAGAGCAGGGTATTGCAGTGTTTCCTTATTTGGACGATATCTTGGTACTAGCTCAGTCTTTACGTTCTGCAGAATCTCACACAAATCAATTAGTGCTGTTTCTTCGAAAACATGGTTGGAGGATCAATTTACCAAAAAGTTTGATTCCTCCGACAAGTGTCACCTTTTTTAGGTTTCCAAATAGATTCAGTGTCCATGACTCTGTCTCTAACAGACAAGAGACGTTTGAAAGTAATTGCAGCCTGTCGGCACCTTCTGTCGCAGTCATTCCCTTCAGTGGTTATGTGCATGGAAAATTTAGGTCTCATGACTGCAGCATCGGATGCGATTCCCTTTGCTCGTTTTCACATGAGGCCTCTCCAGCTTTGTTTGCTGAATCCATGGTGCAGGGATTATACAAAGATATCACAATTAATATCCTTAAATCCCAATGTTTGTCACTCTCTGACGTGGTGGTTAAATCACCAGCGTTTAGTTCAAGGGGCTTCTTTATTCGGCTAACTTGGACTATGATCACTACAGATGCACGTTTTTCAGGTTGGGGAGCTGTTTGGGGATCTTTGACAGCACAAGGGGTTTGGAAATCTCAAGATGCGAGATTACCAATTAATATTTTAGAACTTCGTGCAATTCTCAGAGCTCTTCAGTTTTGGCCTCTGTTGAAGAGAGAACCGTTCATTTATTTTCAAACAGACAATATCACAAACAGTGGCATTTGTCAATCAGCAGGGTGGGACTCACAGTCCACAAGCTATGAAAGAAGTATCTCGGATACTTGCTTGGGCGGAATCCAGCTCCTGTCTAATTTCTGCAGTGCATATCACAGGTATAGACATTGGGAGGCGGATTATCTCAGCCGTCAGACTTTACATCCGGGGGAGTGGTCCCTCCATCCAGATGTGTTTTCTCAGATTGTTCAGATATGGGGTCTTCTAGAGATAGATCTGATGGCCTCTCATCTAAACAGGAGACTTCCCAGATGCCTGTCCAGGTCCAGGGATTTTCAGGCGAAAGCAGTGGGTGCGCTGACAATTCCTTAGTGTTATCAACCTGCTTATATTTTCCCGCCTCTAGTTCTTCTTCCAAGAGTGATCTCCAAAATCATCATGGAACACTCGTTTGTGTTGCTGGTGGCTCCAGCATGGCCTCACAGGTTTTGGTATGCGGGTCTTGTTCGGATGTCCAGCTACCAACTTTAGCCACTTCCGTTAGGCCGGACCTACTGTCTCAAGGTCCGTTTTTTCCATCAGGTTCTCAAATCATTAAATTTGAAGGTATGGAAATTGATCGCTTAGTGCTAAGTCATAGAGGTTTCTCTGACTCAGTGATTAATACTATGTTACAAGCTCGTAAATCTGTCTCTAGAAAGATTTATTATCGAGTTTGGAAGATTTACATTTCATGGTGTTCTCATAAATTCTCTTGGTATTCTTTTTTTAGAGTTGCAAGAATTTTACAGTTTCTTCAGGATGGTTTGGATAAGGTTTTGTCTGCAAGTTCCTTGAAGGGACAAATCTCTGCTCGGTTTTATTCACAGAAAGATTGCTAAACTTCCTGATATTCACTGTTTTGTACAGGCTTTAGTTCGTATTAAGCCTGTCATTAAATCAATCTCTCCTCCTTGGAGTCTTAATTTGGTTTTGAGTGCTTTACAGGCAACTCCATTTTGAGCCTATGCATTCTTTGGACATTTATCTACTTTCTTGGAAAGTGTTGTTCCTTTTTTGGTCATTTCTTCTGCTAGAAGAGTTTCTGAGTTATCTGCTCTTTCTTGTGAATCTCCTTTTCAGATTTTTCATCAGGATAAGGCGGTTTTGCGGACTTCATTTAAATTTTTTCCTAAGGTTGTGAATTCTAACAACATTAGTAGAGAAATTGTTGTCCCTTCCTTGTGTCCCAATCCTAAAAATTCTTTGGAAAACTCCTTACATTCTTTGGATGTGGTGAGAGCTTTGAAATATTATACTGAAGCTACTAAAGATTTCAGGAAGACTTCTATTTGTTATATTTTCTGGTCCTAGGAAAGGTCAGAAGGCTTCTGCTATTTCCTTGGCTTCTTGGTTAAAGCTTTTGATTCTTCAAGCTTACAGCTCATTCTACTAGATCAGTCTCCACTTTGTGGGCTTTTAAGAATGAAGCTTCAGTTAATCAAATTTGCAAAGCGGCAACTTGGTCTTCTTTACATACATTTACTAAATTCTACCGTTTTGATGTATTTGCTTCTTCAGAAGCAGTTTTTGGTAGAAAAGTTCTTCAGGCAGTTGTTTCAGTTTGATTCTTCTGCTGATGTTTTAAGTTTTTCTTGTCATTTAAAGAATAAACTTATATTTTGGGTTGTGGATTATTTTTTCAGCTGAAAATGGCTGTTATTTATTTATTTGTATCCCTCCCTCTCTAGTGACTCTTGGGTATTGATATCCCATACGTCACTAGCTCATGGACTCTTGCCAATTACATTAAAGAAAACATAATTTATGTAAGAATTTACCTGATAAATTCATTTCTTTCATATTGGCAAGAGTCCATGAGGCCCACCCTTTTTATGGTGGTTATGATTTTTTTGTATAAAGCACAATTATTTCCAAATTCCTTTGTTGATGCTTTTTACTCATTTATCACCCCACTACTTGGCTATTCGTTAAACTGAATTGTGGGTGTGGTCAGGGGGTGTATTTATAAGCATTTGAGGTTTGGGAAACTTTGCCCCTCCTGGTAGGATTGTATATCCCATACGTCAATAGCTCATGGACTCTTGCCAATATGAAAGAAATTAATTTATCAGGTAAATTCTTACATAAATTATGTTTTTTTTCTTTCATGATTCAGAAGAACATACAATTTTAAACAACTTTCCAATTAACTTCTATTATCAAATTTGCTTCATTCTCTTGTTATCCTTTGCTGAAGGAACAGCATTCCACTACACATTTGAAAATAGAAGTGAATTTAAAAGTGTCTTTATAAAGGGACAGTCAAGTCCCAAAAAAACTTTCATGATTCACATAGAGCATGTCATTTTAAACAACTTTCCAATTTACTTATCCTTATCCTTATTATCCCCAATTTTGCTTTGTTCCCTTGGTATTCTTAGTTGAAAGCTAAACCCTGGAGGTTCATATGCTAATTTCTTAGATATTGAAGGCCGCCTCTAATCTAAATGCATTTTGATAGTTTTTCACCACTAGAGGGCATTAGTTCATGTGTTTTATATAGATAACATTGATCTCATGCATGTGAATTTACCATGGAGACAGCTCTGATTGGCTAAACTGCAAGTCTCTCAAATGAACAGAAATAAGGGTACAGTCTGCGGAGGCTTAGATAATTACAGAGATAAAACGTGTATTAGTATAACTGTGTTGGTTAAGCAAAACTGGGGAATTGGTAATTAAGGGATTATCTTTCTTCTAAAACAACAAAAATTCTGGTGTTGACTATTCCTTTAAATTACATGTTCTATCTAATTCTTGCAAGTTTTAATTTTGACTTTCCTATAAACTTTCTAATTTACTCCTATTATCAATTTTTCTTTGTTCTCTTGCTATCTTTATTTGAAAAGCAGGAATGTAATGTTTAGGAGCTGGCCCATTTTAGGTTCAGCAGCCTGGATAGCACTTACGTATCGGTGGCTATATTTAGCCACCAATAAGCAAGCGCAACCCAGGTGCTGAACCAAAAATGTGCTGGCTCCTAAGCATTACATTCCTGCTTTTTAAAAAAAAAAAAAAAACAGCAAGCCAACAAAGAAAAATTGATAATAGGAGTAAATTATTAATTTCTTAAAATTGATGCTCTATCTGAATGATTAAAGAAAAAAAAATATTGTTTTAGTGTCCTTTTAAAAAAAAGTGACTTGAAGCCCAAAAAAATTATTTTGTGGTTCAGACAGAGCATAAAATTTAAAAAAAAGTTTCCATTTTACTTCTATGATCATTCCCCTGATATTCTGTATACAATAATATCTGGAGGGTTTCTTGCCATTTCATTTTCTATTTTTATGTGTACAAATGTATCGGTGTGTCTATGTGATGCAGCTTCTGTGAGGTGTACAGTGTCGGTGTAGTCCGATTTCTGCTTATACACGCACGCCCACACGTTACAGGATCTGCCGTCTACAGCACCGAATAAATCAATATCTGGGACTACAACTCACACAAGCATCGGATGACACATTGCAACTGAGCATGTGTTCACAGCAGTGGCATATTTAGGTTTTGTACTGCCCTAGGCACTCCAAATTCTAAAGCCAGATTGCTGATTATTACAGAGAGTGACACTATCTGTGTCACTCTCTGTAATGATCTTCCGTTAGTGCAGCGTGGGAGGAAGGGGTGGAGTTCCCTACACTACAGAAAAAGGTTAGGCAGGGGAGTGGGCAGGATAGGGCCCTACACTAAAGAAAAGGATTGTTGCAAGAGGGATGTGGAACCCTATACTACAGAAAAATAAATACAATTAATAATAATAATATTAAAAATAAATAAATCATAATTTGTTACTGGCAGACTGGCTTCCAGTAACAAACATGGCTGTGGATAGCAGGAGGGGTGAGAGTAAGAGAGATGTTAGGGGGGGGGGTAAGGGAGTATGATGGGGGGAGGGGGGAAAGAAAAGAAAAAAATGCCAAACTTCATACTTGCAGACTCTCTACCAGTACCTAAGATGGTGGTGACCAGTGAGGGGGGGGGGGGGCGGCTGCTTGGGAGCTATCATGTAAGGATCAGGAGGTGGGGGTTGTCAGGTGGGAGGGTAATTTCTACACTACAGCAAAACAAAGTTAATGTCAAGTTTGATGAATCAGTGCCCAGTTTTTAAAGAACCCTACTAAAAACAGGGGCACTTTCATTCATCAAACTTTACATTTCACTTGTTTTGTTAAAATACTTACCCTTTAATCTTGAAAGCCGCTCCAGCGCTTCCCCCGCCCGTCACAAGCCTCTTCATATGTCAAAAATGACGAATCCGGCTTCCTCCAATCACGGCGTTGCCTCAAGAAATGATTCCCCTGGGGGGAAGCCGTTATTGGAGGATGCCGTATTCATCATTGTTGATGTATGAAGTGACGAGCGAGAGGAGGGGGAAATCGCTGGAGCGGCTTTTAAGATTAAAAAAAAGGTATAACAAAACGAGTCAAATGCAAAGTTTGATGAATGAAAGTGCCCCTGTTTTTAATAGGGTTTTTAAAAACCGGGCACTGATTCATCAAACTTCACATTCACTTTACCCTTTCAAGCTAAGCCCCTTCACTGCGAGGACTTTCAAAAGTTTAGTGCTCAGCTGTCATTACCCCCTCCTAATTTCCAAAAACCAAGAGCAAAGTCATGCATTGTCTGCTGTTTCTGAATAAAGGGAATCCCAGAGAAGCTTTTACAACCATTTGCCTTATGACTGTAGTAGTAAAGTGCAAATAATTTCAGTGAGAAACCCAAAGTTTGAGAAAAAGTTAATTTTATATGATTGTATTTGGCGGCCAAATAGTAGCATCAAATATACCATTGTATTGTAGATCAATACCTTGGATTGTCTACTATAAAAATATAGTTTTATAGGTAAATAAAAAAACAACAAAAAAACAAAAAGGCTCTATTTCTGTTTAAACAGAGTGGTAGCAAAAATGCTCTGTTACTTTGGGCTAGTTTTTCTCTGAAATACCGGGATAGCGAAAGGGGTTAATATTGCAACATCTGGTGAGCTTTAAAGGGACAGTATACACTCATCTTCATATAACTGCATGTAATAGACACTACTATAAAGAATAAGATGCACAGATACGGATATAAAAATCCAGTATAAAATGGTTTAAAAACGTACTTAGCAGCTTTCAGTTTAGCTCTACTGAAAAGGCAGTTGGAAAGCCCACTGCAAGTGGCAAATAAGACCCTCCCCCTTCTTTTGCATATGAAAAGACCCTTTACACAAACAGGAGCAAGCTGGAGAAGGCAGCTGACGGTATTCACATAAAACTTTCGGGATTGGTTAGGAGTCTGAAAATCAGAGCAATGTTATTTAAAAATAAGCAAAATTATACTTTTTTTTTTTTTTAAAGAAAACAAACCTTTATGGGCTATATAAATAGATAATCTAAAACACGCACATACGTTTATCTGACCTGTTTACTAGTTATTTGTTCTCACCACTAGGTTTTGGCTGAAGTGTGTATTGCTATGTCTGACTTATGAAGTGCCTGGACCCAACGTCTATCTATTCAGTGACCTGTACTATTGCTCCATCTAGTGTAATAAATTAGGAACTACACCCAAGTGAAAGGAAACAAGTGGATAATTAAATATAGTGAGGTGCATAATCAACAAAAAGCATAAAAAAAGATAATGCAAAAGCACTTCATCTGAACTTCTAATGAGATTGTTTTCTAACAAATTTTAAAATTAGTTACATTTTCCTTTCCCCTCCATCACATGACAACCATATGCCAATCACTAAACACATATACTTATATATTGTAAATTCTTGCACATGCTCAGGAGGAGCTTGTGCCTCAGAAAGACCAGGAGGGAGCAAAAAAAAAAGTATGTAAAAAAGACAGGCAAATACAGAAAGTAGAACAGGGAGGGACAGAGGGGAGAATTGAGAGAAAAAGGGTGAGACAAAATGAGGTTGCAAGGGAGAGCGAAGGGCCCAATCTTAAACCAATCAGCAGTGTATGAAATATTATGCTGACCCTTGCATGGGCAGACCTCATGGAATCATCTAAACGCTGAACCAGGAATCCCATGCTTGCTGCTTATCACTATAAAAAGTAATGACGCTGACTAGAACCCAGAATCTCTCATAGGAAAGTGAATAAGGGAGCGCTTAGCACTGATGGCAGCTTTTGAAGCAAATACAAATCAAATTACATAGCTTAATTTACCTTGTATTCACTTCTACTTTAACAAAAATACAAGTGTATCACTGCCATAAACTTCTCTATACAGAATGCCACTAATATATAGAGAGGTTCACTGATCAGAACCTGTCTTTGATTAAAAAACATCCACAGTTTTCCCCTATTACTTAAATGGACACTAAAGTCAAATTAAAGGGACATTCTAATACAGAATACGTATTGTTTAAAACGATAGAAAATCCCTTTATTACCATTCCCCAGCTTTGCATAACCAACACTGTTATACAGGGGCGTATTTTGGCCTAGCCAAACAAGGCACTTGCCTAGGGCAGCACATTTTTTTGTGGCTATATTTATAAGAAGCTTAAAGGGAGAGTCAAGTCCAAAAAAAAACTTTCATGATTCAGATAGGGCATGTAATTTTAAACAACTTTCCAATTTACTTTTATCACCAATTTTGCTTTGTTCTCTTGGTATTCTTAGTTGAAAGCTAAACCTAGGAGGTTCATATGCTAATTTCTTAGACCTTGAAAGCCGCCTCTAATCTGAAAGCATTTTGATAGTTTTTCACCACTAGAGGGCATTAGTTCATGTGTTTCACATAGATAACATTGAGCTCCCGCACGTGAATTTACCGAGGAGTGAGCACTGATTGGCTAAAATGCAAGTCTGTCAAAAGAACTGAAATAAGGGGGCAGTCTGCAGAGGCTTAGATACAAGGTAATTACAGAGGTAAAACGTGTATTATTATAACTGAGTTGGTTATGCAAAACTGGGCAATGGGTAATAAAGGGATTATCTTTTAAAACAACTAAACTTCTGGTGTTGACTGTCCCTAAGTTATTTTAGAAGTATTATACAGGTATATAATGGGAGATTTTGCCCAAGGAACACATTCTAGGTGGGGTATAGTAAGAGCATGCCCAAGGAGCTTACAGTTTAGGTAGCTGTGAACCTCTTTTATTCAGCTAACTATTGCCTTTAGTTCTGTTGGCTTTCAGAACATAGTATTGTGTTTGGGGCAGTATTGTTTCAAGAAATATTGCAACAATAGATCAATGTGTGTGTCTGTGTGCTCATGTGACCGTGTGTATGTGTATAACTCTGTGTGTGTGTATGTGTCTATGTGTCTATGTGTATATGTGTATGCAAGTGTTTTTTAAGCCCTGGTTAACAATTACTTTGGAAATGCCATGGGGGAAAAAAAAAAATCACATTACTCTCTGAGCAAAAAATATTATAGCCAATAAAAGGCCTAAACCCTTGGGGGGGGGCAGCAGACTTTTGAGTGCCTAGGGCAGCACAAAAACTAAATACGCCACTTTTGTTATATTAATACACTTTTTACCTCTGCAGACGGCCCCTTATTTCAGTTCTTTCGACAGACTTGCATTTTAGCCAATCAGTGCTGACTCCAAGGTACCTCCATGAGAGTGAGCACAAACAATGTTATCTATATGGCACACATGAACTAGCGCTGTCAAGCTGTGAAAAACTGTCAAAACGCACTGAGATAAGAAGCAGCCTTCAATGACTTAGAAATTAGCATGTGAGCCTACCTAGGGTTAGCTTTCAACAATCAATACCAAGATAACAAAGCAAATTTGATGATAAAAAATTGGAAAGTTGATTAAAATTGCACATCCTATCTAAATCATGAAAGTTTAATTTTGACTTGACTGTCCCTTTAAATTGTCATGATTCAAATAGAGAGAATGCAATTTTCAGTTTTTTGAGTACTTTCCAATTTACTTTTATTATCAAATTGTACACAGTCTTTTTATATGCTCACGTTCTACTGAGCATGTGCAAGAGTTCACAGTATATAAATATATTAGTCCGTGATTGGCTGATTGCTGCCACCTGATACAAGGGCCCGGAAGATTGAAATATTTTTTAAAAAATTTGCCAGAAACAGATCTGCTGCTCATATAAAAATCAGAGAAATTGTTATTGCAATGTTTTTTTATTATGCAATGGTTGATTTTGCAATTCTATTGAATTAAAGGGGATATAAATACCAAACATTTTCTTTAGTGATTCAGACAGAGCATACAATTTTAAAAAAAAGTTTCCAATTTACTTCTATTATCAAAAGTTGCTTTGTTGAAGAGATACCTAGGTAGGCATCTGGAGCACTATATAGCAGGAAACAGTGCTGCCATCTAGTGCTCTTGCAAATGCATAACATTATTCTAAAACTGCTGCCATATAGTGCTCCAGACACGTGCACGCTCCTAAGCTTATATGATTTACCTGATTTTTAACAAGACACCAAAACTACAAAGAACATTTGAAAGTTGTATAAAAAAGTTGTATAAAAAATTGCTCTTGCAAATGGACAATATTGTTGTAAAACTGCTGCCATATAGTGCTCTAGACACACGTGCATGCTCTTCAGCTTAAGTCCCTGCTTTTCAACAAAAGATAACAAGAAAACCAAGAAAATGTGATAATTGAAGTATATTAGAAAGCTGTATAAAATTGCATTATTTATCTGAAGCATGAAAGTTAAAATGTTGCTTATTATTATTCTCGGTTATTTGTAGAGCGCCAACAGATTCCGCAGTGCATATCCCTTTAATAGACCTTTAAACGTTCAGGAACACGTAGAAGACTATTTACCCCCTGCAGACACCAGTACTGACTCTGTATTTACACAAACCCACTGCACTTACCGTTCGCCCTCATCCGATGAGGAATCGCTCCTTCTGTGTTTTTCTTTTTCCCTCTTCTTCTGCTTTTTCTTTTCCTTCTTTTTCTTCTTCTTTTTCTCCTTCTTCTGCTTCTTTATGCTGTCAGACCTGTGGGACCGAGACACAAAGTTACTGCGGGACCACAGAATCCCTTTGCCCTCTCTCCCAGGGTGAAAGGGCACACGAACCTGAATGAATCAGGTAATTAACTGTGAACATGGATTTTATTCGCTGTTCTATTTTACCCAGTTTTTGTGTCGCTCTCGTCTTCATTTTGTTTGCGTTTTTCTGCAGCTAAAACTTGCGCGTTTCCTGTTTTTTGGTGCTGAAAATGTAAAATTTGAAAACATCATATTTTTTAGAAAGCAAAGTGTACGTGCAAAAAATATTTTTAAATCTACTCTAAAGACAGTCAGGGCAACAAGTTTTAAACATTGCAGATAAACAAATCATTATTTATTCCAAGTATTTAAAGGGACATGAAACCCATATTTCTTTCATGTAATTAGCAAGAGTCCATGAGCTAGTGACGTATGGGATATACATTCCTACCAGGAGGGGCAAAGTTTCCCAAACCTCAAAATGCCTATAATTACACCCCTCACCACACCCACAATTCAGTTTTACAAACTTTGCCTCCTATGGAGGTGGTGAAGTAAGTTTGTGCTAGATTCTACGTTGATATGCGCTCCGCAGCAAGTTGGAGCCCGGTTTTCCTCTCAGCGTGCAGTGAATGTCAGAGGGATGTGAGGAGAGTATTACCTATTTGAATACAGTGATCTCCTTCTACGGGGTCTATTTCATAGGTTCTCCGTTATCGGTCGTAGAGATTCATCTCTTACCTCCCTTTTCAGATCGACGATATACTCTTATATATACCATTACCTCTGCTGATTCTCGTTTCAGTACTGGTTTGGCTTTCTACAAACATGTAGATGAGTGTCCTGGGGTAAGTAAATCTTATTTTCTGTGACACTCTAAGCTATGGTTGGGCACTTTGTTTATAAAGTTCTAAATATATGTATTCAAACATTTATTTGCCTTGACTCAGAATGTTCAACTTTCCTTATTTTCAGACAGTCAGTTTCATATTTGGGATAATGCATTTGATTTAATCATTTTTTCTTACCTTCAAAAATTTGACTTTTCCCTGTGGGCTGTTAGGCTCGCGGGGGCTGAAAATGCTTCATTTTATTGCGTCATTCTTGGCGCGGACTTTTTTGGTGCAAAAAATTAGTTTCCGTTTCCGGCGTCATACGTGTCGCCGGAAGTTGCGTCATTTTTTGACGTTATTTTGCGCCAAAAATGTCGGCGTTCCGGATGTGGCGTCATTTTGGCGCCAAAAAGCATTTAGGCGCCAAATAATGTGGGCGTCTTATTGGCGCGAAAAATATGGGCGTCGCTTTTGTCTCCACATTATTTTAGTCTCATTTTTCATTGCTTCTGGTTGCTAGAAGCTTGTTCTTTGGCATTTTTTCCCATTCCTGAAACTGTCATTTAAGGAATTTGATCAATTTTGCTTTATATATATGTTGTTTTTTCTCTTACATATTGCAAGATGTCTCACGTTGCATCTGAGTCAGAAGATACTACAGGAAAATCGCTGTCTAGTGCTGGATCTACCAAAGCTAAGTGTATCTGCTGTAAACTTTTGGTAGATATTCCTCCAGCTGTTGTTTGTATTGATTGTCATGACAAACTTGTTAAAGCAGATAATATTTCCTTTAGTAAAGTACCATTGCCTGTTGCAGTTCCTTCAACATCTAAGGTGCAGAATGTTCCTGATAATATAAGAGATTTTGTTTCTGAATCCATAAAGAAGGCTATGTCTGTTATTTCTCCTTCTAGTAAACGTAAAAAATCTTTTAAAACTTCTCTCCCTACAGATGAAATTTTAAATGAACATCATCATTCTGATTCTGATGACTCTTCTGGTTCAGAGGATTCTGTCTCAGAGGTTGATGCTGATAAATCTTCATATTTATTTAAAATGGAATTTATTCGTTCTTTACTTAAAGTACTAATTGCTTTAGAAATAGAGGATTCTGGTCCTCTTGATACTAATTCTAAACGTTTGGATAAGGTATTTAAAGCTCCTGTGGTTATTCCAGAAGTTTTTCCTATTCCTAATGCTATTTCTGCAGTAATTTCCAAAGAATGGGATAAATTGGGTAATTC
Source organism: Bombina bombina (assembly GCF_027579735.1). NCBI lineage: Eukaryota > Metazoa > Chordata > Amphibia > Anura > Bombinatoridae > Bombina > Bombina bombina. The sequence continues at coordinate 151,743,160 of NC_069503.1, forward strand.
ATTTACTCCTTCTAAACGTTTTAAGCGATTATATCCTGTGCCGTCTGACAGATTAGAATTTTGGGACAAAATCCCTAAAGTTGATGGGGCTATTTCTACCCTTGCTAAACGTACTACTATTCCTACGTCAGATGGTACTTCGTTTAAGGATCCTTTAGATAGGAAAATTGAATCCTTTCTAAGAAAAGCTTATCTGTGTTCAGGTAATCTTCTTAGACCTGCTATATCTTTGGCTGATGTTGCTGCAGCTTCAACTTTCTGGTTGGAAACTTTAGCGCAACAAGTAACACATCATGATTCTCATGATATTATTATTCTTCTACAGCATGCTAATAATTTTATCTGTGATGCCATTTTTGATATTATCAGAGTTTATGGCTTAAAACTTGGAATGCTGATATGGCTTCTAAATCAACTTTACTTTCCATTTCTTTCAGGGTAACAAATTATTTGGTTCTCAGTTGGATTCCATTATTTCAACTGTTACTGGTGGGAAAGGAACTTTTTTACCACAGGATAAAAAATCTAAAGGTAAAAGCAGGGCTAATAATAGTTTTCGTTCCTTTCGTTTCAACAAAGAACAAAAGCCTGATCCTTCATCCTCAGGAGCAGTTTCAGTTTGGAAACCATCTCCAGTCTGGAATAAATCCAAGCCAGCTAGAAAGGCAAAGCCTGCTTCTAAGTCCACATGAAGGTGCGGCCCTCATTCCAGCTCAGCTGGTAGGGGGCAGGTTACGTTTTTTCAAGGAAATTTGGATCAATTCTGTTCACAATCTTTGGATTCAGAGCATTGTTTCAGAAGGGTACAGAATTGGTTTCAAGATGAGACCTCCTGCAAAGAGATTTTTTCTTTCCCGTGTCCCAGTAAATCCAGTAAAAGCTCAAGCATTTCTGAAATGTGTTTCAGATCTAGAGTTGACTGGAGTAATTATGCCAGTTCCAGTTTCGGAACAGGGGATGGGGTTTTATTCAAATCTCTTCATTGTACCAAAGAAGGAGAATTCCTTCAGACCAGTTCTGGATCTAAAAATATTGAATCGTTATGTAAGAATACCAACGTTCAAGATGGTAACTGTAAGGACTATCTTGCCTTTTGTTCAGCAAGGGAATTATATGTCCACAATAGATTTACAGGATGCATATCTGCATATTCCGATTCATCCAGATCATTATCAGTTCCTGAGATTCTCTTTTCTGGACAAGCATTACCAGTTTGTGGCTCTGCCGTTTGGCCTAGCTACAGCCCCAAGAATTTTTACAAAGGTTCTCGGTGCCCTTCTGTCTGTAATCAGAGAACAGGGTATTGTGGTATTTCCTTATTTGGACGATATCTTGGTACTTGCTCAGTCTTTACATTTAGCAGAATCTCATACGAATCGACTTGTGTTGTTTCTTCAAGATCATGGTTGGAGGATCAATTTACCAAAAAGTTCTTTGATTCCTCAGACAAGGGTAACCTTTCTGGGTTTCCAGATGGATTCAGTGTCCATGACTCTGTCTTTAACAGACAAGAGACGTCTAAAATTGATTGCAGCTTGTCGAAACCTTCAGTCACAATCATTCCCTTCGGTAGCCTTATGCATGGAAATTCTAGGTCTTATGACTGCTGCATCGGACGCGATCCCCTTTGCTCGTTTTCACATGCGACCTCTTCAGCTCTGTATGCTGAACCAGTGGTGCAAGGATTACACGAAGATATCTCAATTAATATCTTTAAAACCGATTGTTCGACACTCTCTAACATGGTGGACAGATCACCATCGTTTAATTCAGGGGGCTTCTTTTGTGCTTCCGACCTGGACTGTAATTTCAACAGATGCAAGTCTCACAGGTTGGGGAGCTGTGTGGGGATCTCTGACGGCACAAGGAGTTTGGGAATCTCAGGAGGTGAGATTACCGATCAATATTTTGGAACTCCGTGCAATTTTCAGAGCTCTTCAGTTTTGGCCTCTTCTGAAGAGAGAATCGTTCATTTGTTTTCAGACAGACAATGTCACAACTGTGGCATACATCAATCATCAAGGAGGGACTCACAGTCCTCTGGCTATGAAAGAAGTATCTCGAATTTTGGTTTGGGCGGAATCCAGCTCCTGTCTAATCTCTGCGGTTCATATCCCAGGTATAGACAATTGGGAAGCGGATTATCTCAGTCGCCAAACGTTGCATCCGGGCGAATGGTCTCTTCACCCAGAGGTATTTCTTCAGATTGTTAAAATGTGGGAACTTCCAGAAATAGATCTGATGGCGTCCCATCTAAACAAGAAACTTCCCAGGTATCTGTCCAGATCCCGGGATCCTCAGGCGGAGGCAGTGGATGCATTATCACTTCCTTGGAAGTATCATCCTGCCTATATCTTTCAGCCTCTAGTTCTTCTTCCAAGAGTAATCTCCAAGATTCTGAAGGAATGCTCGTTTGTTCTGCTGGTAGCTCCGGCATGGCCTCACAGGTTTTGGTATGCGGATCTTGTCCGGATGGCCTCTTGCCAACCGTGGACTCTTCCGTTAAGACCAGACCTTCTGTCACAAGGTCCTTTTTTCCATCAGGATCTGAAATCCTTAAATTTAAAGGTATGGAGATTGAACGCTTGATTCTTGGTCAAAGAGGTTTCTCTGACTCTGTGATTAATACTATGTTACAGGCTCGTAAATCTGTATCTCGAGAGATATATTATAGAGTCTGGAAGACTTATATTTCTTGGTGTCTTTCTCATCATTTTTCTTGGCATTCTTTTAGAATACCGAGAATTTTACAGTTTCTTCAGGATGGTTTAGATAAGGGTTTGTCCGCAAGTTCTTTGAAAGGACAAATCTCTGCTCTTTCTGTTCTTTTTCACAGAAAGATTGCTATTCTTCCTGATATTCATTGTTTTGTACAAGCTTTGGTTCGTATAAAACCTGTTATTAAGTCAATTTCTCCTCCTTGGAGTTTGAATTTGGTTCTGGGAGCTCTTCAAGCTCCTCCGTTTGAACCTATGCATTCATTGGACATTAAATTACTTTCTTGGAAAGTTTTGTTCCTTTTGGCCATCTCTTCTGCCAGAAGAGTTTCTGAATTATCTGCTCTTTCTTGTGAGTCTCCTTTTCTGATTTTTCATCAGGATAAGGCGGTGTTGCGAACTTCTTTTGAATTTTTACCTAAAGTTGTGAATTCCAACAACATTAGTAGAGAAATTGTGGTTCCTTCATTATGTCCTAATCGTTGCATTCTTTGGATGTTGTTAGAGCTTTGAAATATTATGTTGAAGCTACGAAATCTTTCCGTAAGACTTCTAGTTTATTTGTTATCTTTTCCGGTTCTAGAAAAGGCCAGAAAGCTTCTGCCATTTCTTTGGCATCTTGGTTGAAATCTTTAATTCATCTTGCCTATGTTGAGTCGGGTAAAACTCCGCCTCAAAGAATTACAGCTCATTCTACTAGGTCAGTTTCTACTTCCTGGGCGTTTAGGAATGAAGCTTCGGTTGACCAGATTTGCAAAGCAGCAACTTGGTCCTCTTTGCATACTTTTACTAAATTCTACCATTTTGATGTATTTTCTTCTTCTGAAGCAGTTTTTGGTAGAAAAGTACTTCAGGCAGCGGTTTCAGTTTGAATCTTCTGCTTATGTTTTTCGTTAAACTTTATTTTTGGGTGTGGATTATTTTCAGCAGGAATTGGCTGTCTTTATTTTATCCCTCCCTCTCTAGTGACTCTTGTGTGGAAAGATCCACATCTTGGGTAGTCATTATCCCATACGTCACTAGCTCATGGACTCTTGCTAATTACATGAAAGAAAACATAATTTATGTAAGAACTTACCTGATAAATTCATTTCTTTCATATTAGCAAGAGTCCATGAGGCCCGCCCTTTTTTTGTGGTGGTTATGATTTTTGTATAAAGCACAATTATTCCAATTCCTTATTTTATATGCTTTCGCACTTTTTTATCACCCCACATCTTGGCTATTCGTTAAACTGAATTGTGGGTGTGGTGAGGGGTGTATTTATAGGCATTTTG